>NC_068912.1:43990338-44293369 GCF_023091745.1 Budorcas taxicolor | reverse complement strand
AAGAAAGCTGAGTACCGAAGAATTGATGCTTTTGAACTGTGGTGTGGGAGAAGACTCTTGAGAGTCTATTGGACTGCAAGGAGATCCAACCAGTCCATCCTAAAGGAGATCAATCCTGGGTGTTGACTGGAAGGACTGATGTTGAAGCTGAACTCCAACACTTTGGCCAGCTGATGCAAAGAGCTGACTCACTGGAAAAGACCCTGATGCTGGGAAAGACTGAGGGCAGGAGGAGAAGGGGACGACAGAGGATAAGATGGTTGGATGGCATCACCAACTCTGTGGACATGGGCTGGGTAAACTCCGGGAGTTGGTGATGGACAAGGAGGCCTGGTGTGCTGCGGTTCATGGGGTCACAAGGAGTCAGACATGACTGAATGACTGAACTGAACTGAAGAAAATATTTCAAAGCAGTTACTTTTAAGAAATGAAAGACAGGTTTCCAGCCTCAGGTCTTAGTCTCAAATTAGCTTTAAAGAACAAAATGCTTTCCAAGACAGTACATATACTTGTGTAATTATGTAACAGGAGCAAATCAGAACCTGAGGTTAAAGCTGGTGACTACAAACTTAGTTCAGTTCAGTTCAGTTCAGTTCAGTCGCTCAGTCATGTCCGACTCTTTGCGACCCCATGAATCACAGCATGCCAGGCCTCCCTGTCCATCACCAACTCCCAGAGTTCACTCAGACTCACGTCCATCGAGTCCATGATGCCATCCAGCCATCTCATCCTCTGTCGTCCCCTTCTCCTCCTGCCCCCAATCCCTCCCAGCATCAGAGTCTTTTCCAATGAGTCATCACTTCGCATGAGGTGGCCAAAGTATTGGAGTTTCAGCTTTAGCATCATTCCTTCCAAAGAAATCCCTGGGCTGATCTCCTTCAGAATGGACTGGTTGGATCTCCTTGCAGTCCAAGGGACTCTCAAGAGTCTTCTCCAACACCACACTTCAAAAGCATCAATTCTTTGGTGCTCAGCCTTCCTCACAGTCCAACTCTCACATCCATACATGACTGCTAGAAAAACCATAGCCTTGACTAGACGGACCTTAGTCGGCAAAGTAATGTCTCTGCTTTTGAATATGCTATCTAGGTTGGTCATAACTTTCCTTCCAAGGAGTAAGCGTCTTTTAATTTCATGGCTGCAGTCACCATCTGCAGTGATTTTGAAGCCCAAAAAAATAAAATCTGACGCTGTTTCCACTGTTTCCCCATCTATTTCCCATGAAGTGATGGGACCGGATGCCATAATCTTCGTTTTCTGAATGTTGAGCTTTAAGCCAACTTTTTCACACTTCTCTTTGACTTTCATCAAGAGGCTTTTTAGTTCCTCTTCACTTTCTGCCATAAGGGTGGTGTCATCTGCGTATCTGAGTACTCCAATCTTCATGCTAGATCAATATTCAGGTGATAAAACAACCTGCATAATAAAAGAATCCTGCTTTGCAGGCTTGTTCTTTACCAGCTGAGCCACAAGGGAAGCCCAAGAACACTGGAGTGGGTAGCCTATCCCTTCTGCAGTGGATCTTTCTGACCCAGGAATCGAACCAGGTCTCCTGCATTGCAGGCAGATTCTTTACCAACTGAGCTATCAGGGAACCCCAATAAAACAAGCACATGCCATTTTTTAAACTTTACTGTTAGATCACAGTGATTTTAACTAGTCTTTTTAGATCTGTAAAGATATAATTTATATTTGGGCATGAAGATATAACGGGTCTTCCCTGGTGGCTGAGTGGTAAAGAATCCACCCGCCAAGCAGGAGACCCAGGTTCAATCACTGTCAGGAAGAACCCCTGGAGAAGGAAATGGCAACCCACTCCAGTACTCTTGCCTGGAGAATCCCATGGACAGAGGAGCCTGGCGGGCTACAGTCCACTGGATTGCAAACAGTCAGACACAACTTAGTGACAGACTTCACTTTTCATAAAGACATACAATACATTTTCCTCCTTAAACCTAACATATATATTGGATTTGTTCTCTCTTTCCTATCAATTACCATTATTATTTGAAGCACTCAATTTGAGTTTCTTGTGTTCTGAATTGTTGAAAAGAAATTATTAGAATTCTAGAAATTCACAGTAGGAGCATTTTCTACAGTAGAAGTAACAAGGGTCTTTTAACTCGGGGTTTTTTCTTTAGTCAAGTTAACTACACTTAAAAGAACCATGTAAACATTGACATCTCTATTTAAATCATCCACATATGCATTAATTTGGTACATCAAGTTTACCCAGTATGGCAGGTCCTCCCATAATACTAGGCCCTTTGGATAGAGAAGTGAATGGGATCATTTCCCTGCTCTCAGGATCTCTTATTGAGTAAGAGAGAAAAGTAAAGGAACAACTGCCATCCCAAATGACGATTGCTATGTCAGAGGCATTCACTGGGCCATCTCTGTGCAGTTAGAGAAAGTGATCCAAAGGAAACACGATAGGAAAGCATCTGGGGAGCTTGAAATGTGCCAATTCCTGGTATCTTGTATTTGAGTCATTTGCTATGGAAAATAGAAGTGAAGATGAAAGTCGACAATGTCCAAGATATAATTAAAGTTCTTAAGATATTAAAAAAAAAATTAGAGAAAACTGAACAGGAAAAAAAATAATCAAGACCTTAGAATACCGTATAATTAAGAGCATGATTCAAAAGTGCCTGGCACCCCTTTGCTCTGGGTGTCATTAAACCTCTTGTACACATGGCCATCTTGAACTTCTGTCCTCTGATCTGGCATTTCCACTGAAGCCTGAGGCTATTCTTTCCTGAAAAGCACCAGAATAGTGCCAGATGGCCGTGGTGACATGTACCAAAGTGGCAGCAGGGTGTAATGGGACTCATGCTTCCAGGAATTTAACAGATTGGGTTCCTACAATTGGCCTGTACTTAGAATCCAGGCATGCTGTTCACCTTATCTTGAGCAGGGTCTTCATCTTAAAGTTTATCTTAAATTCCCAGAAAACTTATGGGAAAATGTTTAAATAAAAAGTCAATATATTCTTTTTATTTTTATTTTTTTAAGAAGAAATGCTCAGTATATTTTTTTCTGAAACAAAATGAAGAGAGCTCTAGTAAAGATAGATACCAGATTTGCTCAAAAGAAGCAGTTTTCATGTTTGAGTGATAAAAAATCGGCAGAGAAACTGTTAAGAGTATTTAAGCATTAAGAGCAAGGGGGAGCGTTTTCATACTGCACATTTCCTCTGCAACACCCTCTTCCCATTTGGGAATTTCAGCCATTGTAGCAATGTCGAGAAGGAAAGCAGTTTGAAACCCAGGAACAAAGCAGTTTAGAGCGTTTTTCCTACGCTTAGGCACTTAGGCAGGAATCTGGGTGATCCCCTTTACCTGCTTTGTGACCATTGGCCAATTTAGGTGACCTCTCTCAGTTTTCTCATCTGTAAATTGGGGATACCAATAGATGGTATATAGGGTTGCAGAACTGAATCCGGCAGTCTATTATAGAACTAGCCTAGTATCTTTCACCTAGGGCCTCAACACATTCTATGTACTACTAAGAAGCTGTCCATGTTTTCTGTTTATTTAATAGTAATATCCTGATTTCTTTCAATTCAATTCGGCAAGCATTTTATTGGACACCCAAAATTTTCAAAGCACTGTGTGAATTACAAAGGTCTTACTTTGTAGTACCAGATCTTAAGACGAAGGCTGATAATAAATAACTGTAATCCAAGACAGACTAACAGGTCCCACAATAAAGATATACATAAGCGCATGAGGCAAAATCTTCAGTTCTGAATGGAGACCATGAGGGAGGTTTCAGGGAGAAAAAAGTTATGTGATCTCAGTTTCTACGAGGATAGTTTTTATGTGAAGCAAATGTGAAAATGTAAATCAGAGGCTTGAACATGTCTGTCTGGGACATAAGTGTAAGGGGATCATAAGTGTCTGTGGTTGAGTAGGTGAAGAGTAGGTACAGAGCACAATTAAACAAGAAAGGCAGATGGAAGTTGTAATATGAAAGATCATGTATAATACAAAAGGTTATTCTGGGAAATTTGCATTTTATTTTGTAATTAGTATGGAATCATGAAAGGCATGATTAGAGGTGAATTCCAGAAAAATTAGACTTGAAGTATTATGGAGGATGAAACAAATTATAGAGAATAGAGGTAAGAAAAAATCTAACACATTATTATGTGGTAGTAAGAGTATAAAAGAAGTGTGAGGGATGATTTTTACATCATCACAGCACATAGAGAATTTTAGATCTAGATGACAATATTAGAAGCCCCCCATTTCAGTGATGACAGATAAGGCCTAGAAAGTTTAAGTGACCTGCTCCAAATCCCAGAAGCTGTGTATGTGCTCAGTTCCTCGGTTGTGTCTGACTCTTTGGGACCCCATGGACTGTAGCCCACCAGACTCCTCTGTTCATGGGATTGTCCCAACAGGAATACTGGAGTGGGTGCCATTTCCTTCCCCAGGGGATCGTCCCAACCCAGGGACCAAAACTTCATCTCCTGCACTGCAGGTGGGTTCTTTACCACTGAGCCACCAGGGAAGTCCAAAAGCTAGTGGAATAATTGAGGGAAGAAACTGAATTTTTCTGGTCCTGAGGTCAGCATTGATTTCCCTCAGTCACACTGTCCTGTTTTAATTTGTATCGATGCATGTCATTGATATAAGCCACATCCATTCTATTTGTGAAAACTTGTTTAGATTTCTAGACCTTGAATACGTTATAGACACATTCTGACCTACTCTTAATGACGTTACAAGTGTTAGTATGCTTTTCATGATCTATATTCTTGAGGTTCATTATAGTTAACCTAAATATGCTACAATTATGTTGAAGATAAACCATAAAGCCCTATACTATATTACTAGATATTATTATTTTCAGTATTTAAAGGAAATATTTATCTCTATTAACTATAAGGCAAAAATGCTAAGGAATATCATTAAAGGTTGCACTATAGGAAGTGGAAAAGTCTATCACTGTGTGTTGACCTATGACCACATTCTTATTGGCCACCAGTTTTAATAAAATTACTTTCATCTGCTAATATTTCTTCCATTTTGAATTCCATTTGAATAGAATGTGTGTTTTAAGTTTCATATTTTGTATGACTGGGGGATACTTGAATTGATTCAGAGTCTGACCTTTAAAATTTGTTATTAAATAAAAATGTTCTTTTTCTCTTAAATTATCTCTTGCATATAAGTGGTGTGAATATACTCAATTGTATTCTTTGATTCTTGTGACATTATTTGTATCAAAACCAAGTTAATTTAAGTTTGAAGTTTCCTGTGCAAGTGGTGCTTTTCAAAACTAAAGGTAATGGTGTTCAAATCATCCTGTATCAATGACATGCAGCTTTCTCCCTGCAACTTTGGACTCTCTTTAGACCCAGATTGGCATCTTACTCTTTTCTTGGTATTTTGATAACTGAGAGGCATCTCAGTTTGAATATTTCCAAAACAAAGCCTTAGGTTCCTCCTAGTTAAGCTTCTCCCAGCCTTCCTTATCCTAGTAAATGACACCCCCTAGCCCAATCACTCAAGCCTCCAATCCTTAAAATCAACCTTTATTGTTTTCTTTTCAATAATCAGCTCATCAACAAGCCCTGTCATTTTTGTCTCTAGGGTCATATCCAGAATCTGCCAGCATCTCTTTGTCTCAGTGTTGTGTGCTATGTCTTATGCTAAGTCGCTTCGGTGGTGTCCACCTCTGTGCGACTCTATGGACTGTAGCTTGCCAGGCTCTGCTGTCCCTGGGATTTCCCAGGCAAGAATACTGGAGCAGGTTGCCATTTCCTCCTCCAGGGGATCTCCCCGAACCAGCGATAGAACCCATATCTCCTGCATTTGCAGGTGGATTCTTTACCACTAGTGCTGCCTGGAAAGCCCTAGCACATGCTAGGCACTCAATAAGTATTTGTTGGGTTTTGAAGAGCCTTCTAATTTTCACCCTGCTTTTACCTTTGACCCATCACAATCATTCTCAACTCAACTGCCAGAGTGATCTTCCTAAAATATATTTTGAGTCTTACTACATCTCTGCTTAAACACTCCAAAGTTATTTCCAAATGTACGTTGAATGAATAAAATACGAACGCCTGCCATGGACTTCAATGCTCTGCAAAGTCTGGTCCCAAATCCACCTCTCTGACTTTAGCTTTCCATTTGGCTATACCTTTTATCTGGTTTTTATATGGTTAGTTCATTCTTGCTCACTCGAGTCTCTGTTTTAAAGATACTTACCTAAGTAGGTCTTCCTTGATCTAAAATAGCAATATAGGCAATTACCACGCCCCCCCGTCTTGTCTTCTTTATAATATGTGTTTTTGCTGATATTGTAATTTTTATTTTTTATCTGCATTTTTCAGAAAGAATGAAATCTTCATCAGATAAGGACTTTGTCTTTTACCACAGTTGTATTCCCGGGATGTAGAACAATGCCTTGAACTAGTAGGCTTCAAAAGATATTTGTTGAATGAATAAATAAATGAGGCATGGATACAATGTATATAACTGACCTTCTGTTACCATGATCCCACCAGTTTATGAATATCTCAGTGGACTCCAAATTTACCATGTCTGTGTAAAAGGAAAAGAATGGAATTGATAGGTCTCTAGGCTGAGAGCAAGTGAATTCCCTGAATGAGAAGTTTGTTATTATCAAGATGCTAAAAACAAGTAAGCTATCTGATCTAGATAGAATGTCATGATAGATTCCATAAAATGTTTCACTAACATTGATGTACACCTTGTATCTGTCTTTTTCAAGTTGGCATTAGAAAAATCAATATTATCTAGTAAATGCCATCTTTTGAAATACATTTCTTTTGTTTGCTCTGTTCTCTAAACTATTATAATTTTTTCTCTAAAAATTGCCCTATTATTTTTCTCACAAGTCTCGTATCAGAGGATAATTATAAAAATCAATCTTTTCCTTTTGAAAACCACTTTCCCAGTCTTCAGATAATTTCCCTTCTCTGTATTGCTGCATAAAAATAGTGTGGTTTACACTTTTTCCTTTGCTCTGACATAACTAGAAAATAAAATTCTTAATACTTAACTATATAAGACTTTAAAAATCTCTTTTTAAATCTCATCTTAAATGCAATCAAAAGCTGTCTGTGTGATTTTATGTATATATATCATTTTATGTATATATATCAATTCTATATCTATGCCAAAGTTAGCACATACTGTCTGTTAAATTTCTTACATTTGAAAGAAGGTTATTGTTGTATACTTCAAGAGGTAAAAATAATCTTTGAAGATAAGTATGTTAGAAACAAACATTGCCATTTAACCCATTGCACTGTCCAGTAGTAAAATACAGTATAGGAAAATAAGGTCTAAAATTACTTTTACCCCAAATATTTTAATAAGTATTTTGTTTAAAACTCTTTCGTAAAAACCAAAATTGATATAAAAGGCAAAGAGTAAAAGATACCTTTTTAAAAAAGTCAGAGAAACAAATATCAAAAGGGAATGAAAATATGATTCTTATTTTGAAGACAGATGAAAATCTTGAAACAGGCTTCAATAGAACCATATAAAAGATATTAACATATGGATAGAAAGATATACAGATTAGAAAAACTGGAAAAATTAGCCGTTTCAAGAAGGCTAATGTCTTAAAAGGCTAAACTGCATAGTATTAATAATGAAGGAAATTATTTTCACACATATTTGTTTATAATATATATGCATATATATTTGAAAGACACTATGATATTATATCATTAGTTTAAATATTACAGTGAATAAGCTTAGGCCCCATCTTAAGGATATTTTCATTGGAGAAGCAGAAGAAAGGCTATAAATAATCTATACCAGATCACTGTAATAAAGAACAGTGTGTAGAAATTTCCAAAGACAAAGTAGTGGGAAATTAAGAAAGAGGAAATTACTCTCAAAAAGGATTACCAAGTAAGGTAAGTGGGAAAGGTTACATTTGAAAAGTGTATTATTATTAATATGTATAACAGCAACAACCGTCTCAAACATGACTCCTGTTTAAAACATATATGTAGAAGGTCTAAAATATGAACTCCTGGCATCAAGGGGAGAATGTAGATCATCAAATCTGGTTAAATATTTGACATTCAAAATAATGGAGGGATTTTTTTTTTAATTTATTGAAACCACATTTCTAAGATTATGTTTATGCTAAGTGAAAGTGAAGGTGAAGTCTCTCAGTCGTGTCCGACTGTTTGCGACTCCATGGACAGTAGCCTACCGGCTCCCCCGTCCATGGGATTTTCTGAGCAAAGGCACTGGAGTGAGTTGCCATTCCCTTCTCCAGAGGACCTTCCTGACCCAGGGATCAAACCCAGGTCTACCTGCATTGCAGGCAAACGCTTTACCCTCTGAGCCACTAGGGAAGCTAGTGAAACTTACTGTTAACTACAGATTTGCAAATATAAACTCTTATTTAAACAGAACTGCAGGTTAAACAATACCCCCATTCATTGATGCTAACTGTATTTCAGAATACCAGACCACCTGACCTGCCTCTTGAGAAGTCTGTATGCAGGTCAGGAAGCAACAGAACTAGACATGGAACAGTTGACTGGCTCCAAATAGGAAAAGGATTATGTCAAGGCTGTATAAGGTCACCCTGCTTATTTAACTTATATGCAGAGTACATCATGAGAAACGCTGGGCTGAAATACAAGCTGGAATCAAGATTGCTAAGAGAAATATCAATAACTTCAGATATGCAGATGACACCACCCTTATGGTAGAAAGCAAAGAAGAACTAAAGAACCTCTTGATGAAAGTGAAAGAGGAGAGTGAAAAAGTTGGCTTAAAGCTCAACATTCAGAAAACGAAGATCATGGCATTTGGTCCCATCACTTCATGGCAAATAGTGGGGAAACAGTGGAAACAGTGTCAGACTTTATTTTGGGGGACTCCAAAATCACTTCAGATGGCAACTGCAGCCATGAAATTGAAAGACGCTTCCTCCTTGGAAGAAAAGCAATGACCAACCGAGACAGCATATTAAAAAGCAGATATGTTGTTTTTTCCAATCCAAAAGAAAGGAAATGCCAAAAAATGCTCATCTCACATGCTAGTAGAGTAATGCTCAAAATTCTCCAAGCCAGGCTTCAGCAATACATGAACCGTGAAATTCCAGATGTTCAAGCTGGTTTTATTAAAGGCAGAGGAACCAGTGATCAAATTGCCAACATCCACTGGATCATCAAAAAAGCAAGAGAGTTCCAGAAAAACATCTATTTCTGCTTTATTGACTATGTCAAAGCCTTTGACTGTGTGGATCACAATAAACTGTGGAAAATTCTGAAAGAAATGGGAATAGCAGACCACCTGACCTGCCTCTTGAGAAACCTATATGCAGGTCAGGAAACAACAGTTAGGGACATGGAACAACAGACTGGTTCCAAATAGGTAAAGGAGTCAAGGCTGTATATTGTCATCTTGCTTGTTTAACTTATATGCTGAGTACATTATGAGAAACGCTGGGCTGGAAGAAGCACAAGCTAGAATCAAGATTGCCAGGAGAAATATCAATAACCTCAGATGTGCAGATGACACCATGCTTATGGCAGAAAGTGAAGAAGAACTAAAGAGCCTCTTGATGAAAGTAAAAGAGTAAAGTGAAAAAGTTGGCTTAAAGCTCAACATTCAGAAAACTAAGATCATGGCAATTGGTCCCATCACTTCATGGCAAATAGATGGAGAAACAGTGGAAACAGTAGCTGACTTTATTTTTCTGGGCTCCAAAATCATTGCAGATGGTGACTGCAGCCATGAAATTAAAAGATGCTTACTGCTTGGAAGGAAAGTTATGACCAACCTAGACAGCATATTCAAAAGCAGAGACATTACTTTGTCAACAAAGTTCCATCTAGTCAAGGCTATAGTTTTTCCAGTAGTCATGTATGGATGTGAGAGTTGGACTATAAAGAAATCTGAGAGCTGAAGAATTGATGCTTTTGAAGTGTGGTGTTGGAGAAGACTCTTGAGAATCCCTTGGACTGCAAGGAGATCCAACCAGTCAATCCTAAAGGAAATCAGTCCTGAATATTTATTGGAAGGACTGATGTTGAAACTGAAACTCCAATACTTTGGACACCTGATGCAAAGAACTGATTCATTTAAAAAGACCCTGATGCTGGGAAAGATTGAAAGCGGGAGGAGAAGGGGACAACAGAGGGTGAGATTGTTGGATGGCATCATCGATTCAATGGACATGAGTTTTCGTAAATTGAGTTAACTCTGGGTGTCAGTGATGGACAGAGAGGCCTGGTGTGCACGGGGTCGCAAAGAGTTGGACAGGACTGAATGACTGAACTGAACTAAACTGATCCTAAAACTCTATTCCCATTTTTGGAAATGAAGCGCAGAACTATGCTTAAGAAATAAGACCTTGTGGCTACAATTCGTGGATTCAAAATCCAACCACTTCTACTTGCTAGAAGATACTGAGCTTATCTATCTGAAAAGTATAAATAATTGTTTAGCATAAGTACCTCCCAAATAGTTAGCACTTCTGTTATAATTGAAAGTTTTTAATTAGATGAATTAAAATTAATAAAGTTAATTAAAATTTCAAAAACAGAAAATTATCTGTCATATTGAGTGCTATTTAAAGTATTTGTTGAATTTAAGATAGAATATATTTAACTTGATTTAAATGGAAAAATCTTAATTGTGCACAAAAACCATAAAGTGTTGATTTATTGGTCGAGTCTGGAAGCTACTACTTCTTACAGGAGAGGGAAATGGTGAGGAGGAATGACCAGATATTTAGAGTGGTCAAATGGTCATGGATTTTAATAAGAAAAATGTAAGTGTTTTTACAGGCTTTTGTTCTCTCTATTGAAAAACACCCAGGTGAAAAACAGAAAGACAATGCCAGATTAGTTTCATACGTTCTTAATTTTTCCAATAAACTTAATTCTCACCTCATTACAAAAACTATATTGGGAATAGAAGACATAATACTGTCTTGTAAATTTATTTATTTTTAAACCAGATGACTGAAATTATGGATGGTCAATAATATTTTTTTAATAAAACTTGATCTGCTTTGTTAAATAAATATTGTATCCTCCACTAGTAAGTCAGCCTTAAGATAGAAAATTTTTTCAGTGTTGTAGAAATCTGTGTCTTCAGATTCTGAAAGACCTGGCATTGGACATTATATTTGAAGTAGCTTTCTCTAGCTGAGAACAGGTGTCTAAGTAAGCTTATGATCTTTAATCACCAAGCCCATGTCTTGCTTGCCATATCACAGTAAGGACCCACATAGTACCTGACACATTGTAGGTTGAACAAATGAATAATTCAATCTATGACACAAAGTCCAGAAAGTAAATTGTGCCTAGTTTAGATTTAATAGACAAACTGGAGGACATCCAGTGAAATTAGAATTTCAGATAAACAATTTTTAACGTATCTCCCAAATATTACATGGGGACCACTCTAAAAGTGATTTATTGCTTATCTGAAATTCTAATTTCACTGAGTGATGTATTTTCATTTGCTAAATCTGGTAACTCTAGTCTAGTTGTTGTAATGAATTAATATTTGCTTGTTTATTCAATTAGTCATTTATCAACAGGCATTTATTGTTTTATTAAATTATGAAATGATATATTGCATTCCTACCATGTGCCAGGAATAATTCTATACCTTGTGGACTCAGCAATAAATAACACTGGCAGACTCTCACTTCATGGAGCATGTATTTCAGTGGGAGATGAGGGGAGAAGAAAAATAAATAAGTGAAGTATTAAATCAACAAGACAATTTCAGTTAATGATAAACATCATGAAGAAATGAGATGATAAGGGCAGAGGGAAAGAAGGATCAATGACTAATGATGATACAGAAGTCATCATTAAATAAGGAAAAGCCATTCAGACAAAGAGCTGGGGGAGAGCACAAGAGAAAGAAGAAACAGCACATGCAAAAACCCTAGGCAGAAATGAATTTGACTGCTACAGGGTAAGAGTGAAGACCATAGGACTACATCAAACTAAAAAGCTTCTACATAGCAAAGGAAACCATCAAAAAATGAAAAGATAGCCAATCAGATGTAGTGAAAGTGAAAGTCGCTCAGTCGTGTCTGACTCTTGACGACCCCATGAACTGTATAGTCTATGGAATTCTCCAGGCCAGAATACTGGAGTGGGTAGCCTTTCCTTTCTCCAGGGGATCTTCCCAACCCAGAGATCGAACCCAGGTCTCCACATTGCAGTCAGATTCTTAACCGACTGAGCTATGAGGGAAGCCCAATCAGATGTAAAAAAGTATTTATAAATCATTTACCTATTATAATGGCATCACCAACTCAGTGGACATGAACTTGGGCAAAGTCCAGGAGATAGTGAGGGACAGGGAGGCCTGGTGTGCTGCAGTCCATGGGGTTGCAAAGGGTCAGAAATGACTTAGCGACTGAACAACAAAATCTATTATAATTAGGGCCAATGTCCAAAGTACATACAAGGGACTCATACTACCTAATAGGGCCTTCTCCAGTGACTCAGTGGTAAAGGATCCACCTGCAATACAGGATACGTGTGTTTGATCTTTGGGTTGGGAAGATCCCCTGGAGAAGGAAATGGCAACCAACTTTAGTATTCTAGCCTAGAAAATCCCATGGTCAGAAGCTAGCATGTTGGGCTATGGTCCATGGGATTGTAAAGAGTCAGGGACAATTTAGCAACTAAACAACAACAACTTAATAGCAAAAAAAAAAAAAAAAAAAAACCTCCCACAAAACAAGAAAACCCAAGCAATTTGATTATAAAATGAGCAGAGGATCTGAATAGACAGTTTTCCAAAGAAGATATACAATGGGCAATAGATATAGGAAAAGATGCTCAATATCACTAATTATGAAGGAAATGTAAATCAAAACCACGTGAGGTACCACCTCACACCTTAGAATGGTTATCCTCAAAAAGACAAGAAATAACAAGTATTGACGTGGATGTGGTGGAAAGGGAACCATTGTGCACTGTTTGTGTATGGAAATTCGTGCATCCACTATGGAAAACAGTAGTTTTCTAAAAAATTAAAAATAAGAGTGTCATATGATCCTGTGGTTCCACTTCCAGGTATTTATCTAAAGAAAACTAAAACACCAACTGGAAAAGATATATGCCCCACTGTGTTCATTGCAGCAGAGTTTGCAGTAATCAAGACATGGATTCAACCTAAGTGTCCAATGATGGATGAAGAAGTAAAGAAAATGTGGTACATATATAGTATGGAATATTATTCAGCCTTCAAAAAGAAGGAAATACTGACATTTGAGACAACATGGATGGATTTTTAAGGCATTATGCCAAGTGAAATAGGTCAGCCAGAGAAAGATAAATATCATATGATTTCATTTATATGTAGAATCAAAGAAACAACAGCAATAAAAAATCAAATTCATAGAAAAAGAGAACAGATTGGTGGTTGCCAGAGGTGGGGAATGACAGTGGGCAAGATGGGTAAAGGGGGTCAAAAGTCACAGATGTTTAGTTATAAGATAAATAAATCCTGGGGATGTAATGTTCATATAGAGACTATAGGTAATAATACTGTATTGTATGTTTAAACATTGCTAAGAGAGTTGATTTTAAAAGTATTAATCATAAAAAGGAAATTGTTAAGTATGTGTAGTGATGGATGTTGACTAAATTGATTGTGGTGATCATTTTGTAATATGTATAGAAATAATAAATCCTATGTTGCACACCTGAAAATATAATGTTATATGTTGATATATGTCAATTATTTCCCAATTAAAAGGGAAGACCCACTGGCTTATAGTGGTTAGGGGGCTGGTTGCTACTGCTGCTGTTTAGTCGGACACTAAGTTGTGTCTGACTCTTTGCTACCCCATGGTCTGTAGCCCTTCAGTCTCCTCTGTCCATGGGGTTCTCCAGGCAAAAATGCTGGAATGAGTTGCCATTTGCTTCTCCAGGGGATCTTCCTGACCCAGGGATGGAACCCACCTCTCCTGCTTGACAGGCACAGATCTTACCACAGATCCACCTGTAAAGTCCAAGGGGACTGGTAGTGGTAGTTTAGTCACTAAGTCGTGTCCAACTCTTGCAACCCCGTGGACTGTAGCCAGCCAGGCTCCTCTGTCCATGGGATTCTCAAGGCAAGATTACTGGAGTGGGTTGCCATTTCTTTCTCCAGGGGATCTTTCTGACCCAGGAATCAAACCCAGGTCTCCTGCACTGTAGGCAGATTCTACAGTGAGGGGCTGGGGAATAGTATAAATATGGTATAAAAAGATGTAAGAAACTGAAGCAAGAGCCAGATCATGCATTCAATGGTGTGAAATTTGAATTTTATTCAAGCAAAATGGGACCCATTGGAGTAGCTAAAATCAGGATCAATATGACCTAAAATAAAATATTTTCAGAATATTTAGGATGCTGGGTAGAAATTGGATAGGTGGGATGGGGAGGCTAAGTGTGAAAGTGGAGCAGCATTTAGAAGTAATCCAAAAGCAAAGGTGAGGCATGCCATGGGTTCAGAGAAGGCTGGTGAAATTGGAGTTTATTTTGAAGGCAGAAGCAATAGTAAGTATGAATGATTTTAATTCTGAGATCAGAGAGGAGTGGTAAGAGAAAATGGAAAACACTTGTGTTTCTAATTTCAAGATGTACTGACTCTATGTATGACCTGTGTAGAAAAATAAATTGATCTTCTCTGTCCTTCATTCTCAGTTGCCTATATTGGCATCATCGGTGGTTAGCCTGTATTTCCTTGAACTCACGGATGTCTTCAAACCCGTGCACTCTGGATTCAGCTGCTATGACCGGAGTCTTAGCATGCCATACATTGAACCCACCCAGGAGGCAATTCCTTTCCTCATGTTGCTTAGCTTGGCTTTTGCTGGACCTGCAATCACGGTAAGAATTGCCTTCAAATTGTGTTTGTCAGCCCCAGAAGACTAAGAATGACCACATTTATGTAATAAATGAGGTGTCCCTGGTGGCTCAGATGGTGAAAAATCTGTCTACAATGCAGGAGACCCAGGTTTGATCCCTGGGTTGGGAAGATCCCCTGGAGTCGGGAATGGCAACCCACTCCAGTACTCTTACCGGGAAAGTCCCATGGACAAGGAGCCTGGTAGGCTACAGTCTATGGAGTCACAAAGTCAGACATGACTGACTTCACTTTCACTATTGTACAGAGTAACAGTATTTTCTGGTCATTTCTCTAATGACTTACCAAAAAATCCATTATCATCCAGTTATTTGACAAAAGCAAAAAGTATACATGTTTTAAATCTAGTAGACCAGAAAGCATTTCTCCTAATTGGAATATAATGCAGAAATTTATTGTAATTAATATATTTGAAGTACAATTGTAAAATACAAATGCTTGTGACTCTACTGAAGAGACTATGATGATATTTCATCAATTACATAATTTCTTTTTTATATACCCAGAAGTCTTTCTTCCCTGAGTCTTAGACTAAGTGGCTAGAACACATCTGATTGTGGCTTTTCCTGCCAGCATCATTTATTTCACACTGATCCCTTTACTGACAGTTACAGGTCCTGGGGCCAATGACTTTGGCCTCATCATTGTGTTCCCGCTTTTCTGACTCCCTCATTTCCAGTAATTCTCAATATGCAATTAAGGATGCTTTCTGGGGGATTCTGAGTCAACACTTTCTTTCTTGAGCCTTGAGAAGTGAAAGAACAAGTTTGCTATGACTACCTCTACCAAGTTGACCTGGGGAACCCAGTGCCAACTCCTTCAGCAAAAACTGCCTGAATTCCCAGGTTGCCCCTGGGCCTCCATAAGCTGTTGCATGCCTCTTTATGGGAGGAGAGGCAAACTAGGGAAATATTTACACTGCTGGGTCCCTGATCTTCCCCTTATCATTCAGGATATTCCAAGATGTCAGTGATTCTTTTCTTCCACACTTCCTTCATGGATTTTGAGTGAACAACTTGATGGTAAAAAGTCAAATCTTGACTTTATGGACATCAAATAACTGTCTTTTACACCTTACTCACTAAACATACATCTTCTCTAAACTTCTAATTTCATTTTCCCTTGTTTTAAAGGCTTTTCCCAAAACATTGGTTCTATAGTGTCTGTGTGTCACTATAGCCCTAGAATAGGGGTCACCAACCCCAGGGCCATGGACCAGTACCAGTCCATGGCCCATTAGGAACCAAGCGAAGCTTCATCTGCATTTACAGCTACTCCCCATCACTCTCATTACCCCCGAGCTTCACCTCCTGTCAGATCATTGGCAACATTAGGTTCTCATAGAAGTATGAACCCTACTGTGAACTGTGCATGTGAGGGATCTAGGTTGCTCACTTCTTATAAGAATCTAATGCCTGATGATCTGAGGTGGAGCTGAGGTGGTGAGGCAAGCTGGGTGGGAGTGGCTGCCACTGTCTCTCATCACCCCCAAACCTAGTTGCAGGAAAACAAGCTCAGGGCCCCCACTGATTCTACAGTATGTTGAGGTATATAGTTATTTCATTATATACCACAATGTAACAATAATAGAAATAAAGTGCACAATAAATGTGCTTGAATCATCTTGGAACCATCCCCCCACCCCCATCTGTGGAAAAATTGTCTTCCACAAAACCAGTCTGTGGTGCCAAAAAGGTTGGGGACTGCTATGCCAGAACCATGATCCTGTCTCTAAACTTTCTACATATGTTACTGCTCCAACTTCTTTCCCTACTCTTCCTGAAAGTGAAAATAACAGACTCTAATTCCCGACTTTCAAGGTTGCCATTTTCTTTTTTTCTTTTTGGCAGTATTAATCTGTTCCAAAATGGAATGGTGGGGGAGGCAGAGAGGCAGGATGAATGCTTCCTTTGAAAATCACTTTCATAGTCCATTTGCGTAAGGAGAGATGCTTCTTATTCTCACCCATTCATGTGAAGAGAAGGCAAAGCAAAACAAAAGACCACACATGGGTAGTATTCTTTAAAAGGAAGTTTCTAATTCTTTACAAAAGGAAGATCAACTGATTTTTTTATACAGGCATTTACATATAAATCATTTGATGTTTGCTTCTCAGGTTTAAAAAATTTTTTTTTACTTATTTAGTTATTTTTGGCTGTGCTTGGTCTTTGTTGCTATGTTCTGGCTTTCTTTAGTTGGAGCAAGCAAGCGGGGGCTACTCTTCATTGTGGTATGCGGGCTTCTCCTTGTGGTGGCTTCTCTTATTGCAGAGCACAGGCTCTGGAGTACACGAGCTTCAGTAGTTGTGGTACATGGGCTCAGTTGCTTCATGGCATATGGGATCTTCCCAGACCAGGGATCAAACCAGAGTCCCCTGAATTGCAAGGTGGACTCATAAGCACTGGACCAACAAGGAAGCCCCTCAGACATTTTTTTTTGATGCTGTGAAAGATATTTTAAAAATTACCAAATACAAAAAATACTTTGTATTGTTACACAAGAAATTGTAAAACTTCTTTTGTGTCTGTGAAATATATATTCTTATTTTTTGAAACTGTCTTTAAATTTTCATCTTTAGCATTAAGTTTTAACTTACTTTTAAGTGATAATGAAACAAGCATTTTGTTTAGTCCTTTGGAGATTCTCAGGGAAAATAGCACAGAATATTGAGGCTTATCATAAACCTTTCCAAAATCTGTCTGAATAGAAAACATGTGTATGTTCTCTTCCCTGGAAGTAAAGGGATTAAAGGGTAAGCACAGCCAGTTTTATAGAAGAATTGTATTGAAATTTATTATTGTTTCTGGGAGGTAACCTTAGCTTTAGGAGAGTATATACTCTCCTTTAAGTGGCTTTTCCAAGGGCAGTGTCCATATAATAATAAGCAATGTATTTCCTCTCTGCATCTCCTCTGAAACAGTCACTTTAGAATCTCTTTCAAAAACCTGTCCATGATACTGACATGCACAAAATGGTATTGTTTCTTTTCAGGATTGTGTACGGCATAAACAGAATATTGTGGGAAGATACTTGTCATATACTGTTTTCTATTTCCAAATGACAACAGCAACAAATAATTTTGTTGTCAACACCTAATCCTTTAAACCATATTGCATCACAACAGCATGTCATTCAGAATGGGGAGACAAGCAGGCATATTTGAAAATACATCAGGAAACATCTATCCTTTCCCTGAGGAGAATTCTATCTTTAAAGCAAATTAAATCATTTTGAAAATGCATACAGTGACATGTAGGTCAAGGTTAAATGAATAGTAGTGTGAAGAGAAAATTAATGTGCTCCTTTGAGAGTGGGAGAGTTGGATGATGTCAAAATACTGACAAGAAACCTCCATCCATAATCAAACCAGGGTGTGAAAGCACTCTCCTAACATATGAGTTTTGAGCTTATTAAGCAAAAAATGAAAACTCTTGAAATTTCAAGGTCACTTGAGATAATGACTGCTGTGTTATATGACAAGAAGCATTTCCCTAATGACACTAAACAAATAAATTCTTACATGCTTTAGCATTCAAGGATAATATGTGAATCACTATTTACATGTATAATTAAAAAGAAACAAAATTATTCACAGAATTATTATTAAAGAAATGGAAATGAAATGAGTCTCTCAATGCATTTCAGGACACATTTCAGAAATGAGTGGTTAATTTTCTTGAAATGATGAATTTGGGATAACCATGACATTATTCTACTTGCATGGTGCAGCATGTCACATCTGTCTGTGCAGAATATTATAGAATCTTTCGTCTTTCTATGTCTAACTTGAGGTGATGATGTATTATGGTATTTTTCAAAAGGTATAATTAACTTAGTATTCAATGATCTGAAAAAAAATTCCTTCTGATTATTTATATAATTATCCATACAGGAGTTTATCAGTGTATGCCACAAGATTTTCACACTTGTAAGGTTATTGGTAGAATTTTATTAAGAAAATTGTTTTTATACAAGTAAAGGTTCTTTATAATTGTACACACACCATATGGAACTAAATATATCAGACAGAACATTTGAAGCATAAGGTCATAGACTTAGTCATGAGTTTTAAAAATCATAAATTTAAGAACTTTATAAAATAAATGTTAAATAGGTGTTGAGAACTGGGAACTTTCCCTTGGAAAGTATATTTCAGTTCCCAGTCACTGTGATAATCTTTAAAGTGACATGATCACTTATATCTAATGGACTGCCTGTTCCCAGTTTTTCAGTTCCACATTTTTAGCCATACTGATTCTAATTTCATAATAATCTCTGAGGCACAGTAACCCCAAATATTTGATTTTCTGCATTTAAAAAAAACCACATTATTTCAAGTCTTACTTTTCTTAATAACTACCAGCCCAAATGCCCAAGGTAATGAGCCAATCAGAATCCTACAGTGAAGGTAACAAAAGCAAACCCACAATGCAGGGCACTGTGCTAGACTGAATAAAAGGTAAAACAAAAAAGATGGTTTCCCCACAGAGGGTCACAGTCAAGTGAGAAATAATCAAGCTATGCTAGAGAGAAGGACAAGATACCAAGGGAGCCACATAGAAGAGGGCATAATTCAATTTAGGATATAGTAAGAGATTTCAAGGGAAAGTTCTTGAAGGAAATGATGCCTAAATGTATTGAGTTTTTCACTGATGTCCTGTGCCTTAGAATCCAACAGGAAGTGTGCTGTTCCTTATTATAAGTACGGTCCTCTGTTTACTGAAAACACATTTGCTAAATATTTCATTCTTAAGACGTATTACTCACTGGTAGTGGTGGTGGTATAGTTGCTAAGTTGTGTCTGATTCTTGGACCCCATGGATTATAGCCCACCAGACTTCTTTGTCCATGGGATTTCCCAGGCAACTGGAGTGGGTTGCCATTTCCTTCTCTACCTTCCCTACCCAGGGATTGAACCCATGTCTCCTACATTGTAGGCAGTCTCCTGCATTGCAGGAGGATTCTTTACCGCCGAACCACCATCACTCAGCATTACTCAGTATGAATGGATAACTCTTCAGAAATTAACCACATCAAATTCTGTTTCAGTTGTCCTGAAGCATTTTCATCCAAATGTTACTGCTTACCTAGATAGATTCTCTTATAATCTACATTCTCCAATAAGATAGTTACTAGCCACATGCGGCTATTTCATTTTAAATCTGATTAATTTACATTTTAAATTGCAGTAGCAAAAAAATTTCAAGTGCTCAATAGCCAACAGTGCTATTTCAAGTGCTCAATGGTGGCTGCCATATTGGACAAAGCAGAAAATATGTCCATCATCACAGAAAATTTTAGCAGATAGCTCTGCTTTGGACTGAACCTTTCTACTTTCACGTCTGCTTTACATGGGTGATCCTTCTGCCCAATCCCAAATTTTATTGGAATAATATGCTAATAAAATATTCCTGATTCTAACTCTGGTACTTATTTTATTCTCTCCTCGGGCATCTTGTTTTCATGGTTTTAAGGATAAAATGACAAGACTCTAAGCGTCAGAGCAGAATCAGTCACCATGTGATTAATCAGCTAAGTAACACTGGGTATTGTTGGGCATAGGGCCAAAGCCTGGGTGCTGCAACCACATTGCAATGCCAGGATGCTATCACAATTTTGACCAGTATGTAGGAGCACAGAAGATCCAACAATGCCAGTTACAATGCCCTGATTACTTCTCAGTGCTTCTGCAAATACTCAGGAGAAATCCTCCCATCTCTAAAGTGCCTACAAAAGGTACATCTTTACTTAATTTAATTGATGGCATGTTAAGAGATAACTTCCCCTGTAGGAGGAAATGGCAACTCACTCCAGTATTCTTGCCTGGAAAATCCCATGAACAGAGGAGCCTAGCAGGCTACAGTACATGGGGTCTCAAAGGAGTCAGACATGACTAAGCAACTGAGCATACATATGTAAGCGATAACTTATATAATTCATGTGCACCCGTTGAATCCATTTTGAATACCCTCTTGTCTTCACAGATTATGGTAGGGGAAGGAATCCTCTACTGTTGCCTGTCCAAAAGAAGGAATGGGGTTGGCCTGGAGCCCAACATTAACGCTGGAGGCTGCAACTTCAACTCGTTCCTTAGAAGAGCCGTCAGATTCGTTGGTGGGTGTGGGAAGCCACAAAGAGAGAAAATGTTTTTCAAATAGAAATGTTATATTTAATTACAGATATTGTCTTTAAAGCTGTAATTTAGATGTATAATGTCAGGTACATGATGAATTTTACATTATACAAAAAAAAAAAAAAAAAAAACCTGTTAAAACACCCTAATTTAAGTTTTGTATCCACAATGTGTTATTTATAGTTATAGTCCTTGTTTTGAGAGCCAGTATGCCATGCATTTCAGTTTATTTTTGTCTTAGCTCTGGTAGAATCATGAATTTACTTTAAAATGGTTTCTTGGGTCTGGGTTCATTTTTTAAAATGGAGAATAAATATCAGCAGACCAATATAAATGGATAACCCTTCAGAAATTACTTTAGCCACATCAGCGATTCCATTTCAATTGTCCCACGGTGTTTTCATCCAGAAGTTGCTGTCCATGGAAATGTCACCATGCAGCACAGCATCAAGGCTATTTTTCCTTGGTTATATCATCTGACTCTACCTCCGATTTTTATTGGACCTACAGAGTATCCATAGGCCTGTATCAGAGTCAAATGAGCATCTAAACCCTCATTAGCATGTGACTATCTTAATATTATTTGAGTCACAGACCTTTCTTTTTAACTGAATTGAAAAGTCAAGCCACAGTATATCACACCACTGTGAATGTTTTAATTCATTCCCAGTAAATCAGTAAAAAGTTATTTTCACCTGTAACCTCTCAGTTCAAAGGAATAGGTAGCTTCATTTAATACCGAATAGAAACTTAAGTACCATCGTCTCTTCCACTGGGAAAAAAATCTGGTCTAAATCATGCCCTAGACTCTGCCCCACTAAGAAAGGCACATTTTTGCTCCACAAAGACTGTACAGCAAGAATAATCCCCCTACCAGGATCATGGACTAAGACCAAGAAGTACAACTTTAGGACATCTAGCTGATCTCAGAGGAAGTTTTCCTAATGTAACACAATGCTGTGGCAAAGGGGCATATGACCTCTCTGAAAACCTCATGACTGTGAGGATGCTCCATCTTATCCTGGAGAACCCAGTCCCAGAGTCAACCACGCCCATGCCCTGGGGACCTAGAGATGGGTAGGTTTCCTCACTTACTCATACCCCTCCCCAAGATCTTACATGCTGCTAGAAATTAGAATATAGAAATAAAGGTCCAGGGTCACAAATCTGAGGTGAGTAGGTGGAGAAAGAACTGGGAGAGCGGTTGTTAGGTGACAACAAGCAGAGAAGGAAAATGCAAAAGGGGCCAGGCCGGAAGGAGAACACTGTCGGGGTACCTGGCTGCCTGTCACAGTGATTCCTATGAGCAAATCTTGAATCAGAATCCAGAATCTCAAGTCAGAATGACTCCGGGGTGTAGAGGGAGCAGGCAGGCTAGATTCCCAAGGATAAGACCAGGCAAGGAACTCGAAGCAAGAATGGAGTTTGAATGTACAAGCCTGCATCAGGGTTTGTCAGTTTATGGTTTCAAACTGGTCCCAGAAGAGAAAAGAAATAACTTTATCAAGAGGTTTAAGAATGTCATTTCTGTATTCCAAAACGAAGGAAGCCTCCCATAGCCTGGTACTTGTATGATTATTGTTTTCACCATAGGGCTGGCTTGCTGTCTTCTCTGTTTTAATTAGCATTCCTGGTATGCTAGTCATCTGTACGTAGTCATACCAGGAACCAATCCGTAGGGTTTGCCTACTGTGGCTGGGGAGAGGAACTACTGGGGAGAGAGCCCTGGAAGCACAATTCTGCTAAACAGTTTATAGTGATTTTGAATTTTGCTTCATTCCCCATATTGAATCCTTTTCGAATCACACAGTTGTCACCTTAACATGTTCCAGGTATCTGTCAAGTGACCTACAGTTGATAATATTAAGAATTGGCCTGATATAACCAAACAGACAAAAATCCTTCAAATGATGACTTTGGAGATATTCATTGCCTTCAGCATCTGTTTGGAAGTTTAGAAATTTTCTTTACTATCTTCCTGAAATAAACTCAGAGAAAATGATCACAGTAGATGTCAAGGTTGTCGTGTTAGTGTGTAATACGCAAGATTGATGATGGCACCACATTGGCATCAAGTGCTCACTTGGTAACAGTTTCCTTTTCCTTACAGGTGTTCATGTCTTTGGACTCTGCTCTACAGCTCTTATCACAGACATCATCCAGCTCTCCACAGGCTACCAGGCACCGTACTTTCTGACTGTGTGCAAGCCAAACTATACCTCTCTGAATGTGTCTTGCAAAGAGAACTCCTACATTGTAGAAGACATTTGCTCAGGATCTGACCTTACAGTTATCAACAGCGGCAGGTTAGAAATGGAGATTATAAAAACTTCCATGTTGGTGTTTTTATTGTTCATTAATAGCTTGGGGTATCATCATAGGCATACCCTTTTCAATCACAATGACTTGGATTTTATTTTTCTTTTCAATTCAGTGATCTCTTTAGGGATGATACCATAGAAACCCATTGGTGGCTCATTCCAACTCCTCCTCTCTCTCCAAATTTCAGCCCCATATTCATTCCGCTCATCTTCATATCACCAAACTCCAGTCATGTTCTATGATCTCCTCTATACTAATTATGGGTTTAGAAAGAAAGAAAGTGAAGTCACTCAGTTGTGTCCGGCTCTTTGAGACCCCATGGACTGTAGCCCACCAGGCTCCTCCATCCATGGAATTTTCTAGGCAAGAGTACTGGAGTGGTTCCCATTTCCTTCTCCAGGGGCTCTTCCCAACCCAGGGATGGAATTATGGGTTTAGGTTATCAAAAATTGGTTTATTTTAGATGTTTATAGTTAGTCACGGCTTATCATCAGTATGTGTCATGTAGTGACTTAAGTAGAAGACTTAATGATATTTCCAGCTCCATTACATATTTTATTAAAAAAGGAATCATATGCATTTTCCTTTTGGTAGAGTTTTAAAAGAAATAGCATCTAGGATTGCATGTGTCTCCTCTGAATAAACCCAGAAAGTCTGTACATACAGCTCCTGACCTTGCATTTCAGAAAATAAAAACCGAAAAGCTCAAGAAACTACCAAAGCATTAAACTGTTTTCAATCAATAAAAAAAAAGAAAGAAAGAAACTTAGATGGCAAGAGAAGTTCAAAATAAATAAATTACAGAAGGGTGAAGGCAGCAAAAGACTGATATAAGAATTTTATTTTTCATTCAGTCAGTTCCCAAAGATTGGTTTAAGAGTCAAAAATAATTTAAATACACTTGAAGAATCAGAACCTGATATTACATAATTATATACATATGGTCCATTCAATTCAATTAATTTTGAACTTACATTTAAGACCTATATTCTATATTCTTTCTCAGTTTTTCTACATTATCTTGTCTGTGTTGAATAGTAGTCCTTTTTATCGGGTACCGAATAATTAGGAGGTCATTAATAAAACTGAATTTTTTCCCAATTTTTAATCATTAAAAGATCTCTGTTCTCCTTCTATGTTTCACAGTCCTCTGTTCTACCTCTCCCACCTTGCTTCTTATTTAACAAAACAATATACTTTGTGATTCTTGAGATGATAGTCATTTTAAAGTGGGATAGAGAAACATTTTGCTAAAATTAGACTCTTTTCCCATGCTTTCTAAAGTGTAAAAAACACTTCTAGACCCACTACTGCGAGAATGTAATTATTCTTTTAAATATTTATGTAAATGAAACCATATATTTAGGAGCATGAAGAAAGTTTAAAAGCATTAAAATCAGGTTTTATAGGCTTTTACTTTAACCTGACGTAATTATAACACCAATAAACAGTTATAATGCTTTCCACCCCATTTCTACTTTCAACCAGCGTTCCAATGGTATAAAGAAGTGATCCCTTAGAAAGCTAACACTTTATATTGGAAAGTATATCACTATTCTTCTTTAATACTAGTGATGATTAACAGTGTTTATTTTATCACTCAGATCTTTCTCCAGAAAACCAAACAGAAATTAAAGTTATTGCTTATTACCTTGCAGCTTTTTAGTTGAACATTTTAACCACTCAGTGTTCTTGAGATAATTGTTAGCAGTGTATCAGAAATAGAAGGCATAATTTGACTTCTTCCTTTGGCAGAAAATCATTCCCTTCTCAACATGCGACCCTTGCTGCCTTTGCAGCTGTGTACGTTTCGGTAAGTAACTGGGTCTTTTTCATCAAACTGTGTCCTAGAGAAAATCAGAGAAATGAGTGTTGTCTCCAAACACTAATTAGATTATATTACAGCTGGGTAATAAGAGTATAATGGCATAAAAAATAGAATTTAGATGCTACTGTAAACAACATAATAGTAAGATAATTTTTGACACAGTCATAGTATTCATTTAGCCTCGTATCTCTTTAATGTGATATTATACTTCATGAGAGAGTACTGTGAACTACATGAATGTTAAAAACTGTAAAACTGAAAGAATAGTGTTAAGTATATACATACACAGCACACACTTTCATTTCAATCATTATGTAACAGCAAATGCTAAGTGAGTGCAAGTTGATAAATGCTCTGCAATGAATTGTCACTATATCTTATTAATATAATAGTTTATTAGATTTTATGTGAAAAAAAATGGATTGAAATTAAATGACAAGTAACATGGAGACTAACCAGTTATCTGGCTAATTCTACTGCTTTAATTTTTTTCCAAACTTTTCTGTAATCACATAAGTGGCCTGTTATTTATTTGATGAATTTTGTCAGGCATTCCTTTTTTTTCAGGTACAGAAGTTAGCCATAGCAGGGGGAAAGGAATAGTAAAATTGACATCAAGTGTATCATAGATTTGAGTTTACCTTTTTGTTTGATTGTAATTGAATGGAAAAAATGACCTTTTAAACATACTTACCCCAGTTCTTTCATTTTTTAAAGATGTACTTCAATTCCACACTAACGGATTCCTCTAAGCTTCTGAAACCTCTCTTGGTCTTCACCTTTATCATCTGTGGAATCATCTGTGGGCTAACACGGATAACTCAGTATAAGAATCACCCAGTTGATGTCTACTGTGGCTTTTTAATAGGAGGAGGAATTGCTCTGTACTTGGTAAATAATTTACTATTATTCAACAAAGCACAGTTTAAAAAGGAAAATATGCACAAAATGTATTGCACTGTAATAATTTACTTCCCATATAGTTTATATCTATGAGAAAATCGCTGACTCCTTCTCCATTCTAAGCCAAAACATATATTCTACTTTCAGTAAAATAATTTATTAAACTCATACATTGGGCCAGAAAAGGTGATTTTAGAAAGATTATCACATTTTCCCTTATCACTCTCCCACCAAAAAAAAAGTCAAGGACTACTATTACTAGTATAATTTTATAGATGAGGAAAGTAAGTTAAAGAGAGTAGAAGTGTAATGGAAAAATTATATACTTTGCCCAATAACACAAATGTGGCACCTGGATATAACTATAATCCAGCTAATATTTAATTCTTTGTGTATGTTTATGCTCAGTCACGTCTGACTCTTTGCGACCCTGTGAACTATAGCCTGCTAGGCTCCTCTGTCCATGGGATTTCCTAGGCAAGAATACTGGCTTGAGTTGCCATTTCCTTCTCCAGGGTATCTTCCCAACCCAGGAATTGAACCCATGTCTCTTGCCACCTGCATTGGCAGGTGGATTCTTTACCACTGTGCCACCTGAGAAGTCCCATTGAATTCTTTAGCAACCTTCATTTCCAAACCTGATCTTCCTTTAAGGGAAATATCTTCAGCATAAAGGAACTGAAATTGTCCGTTTAATTCACGCATTCATTACCTTTACATTTATTCAGAATCTGATCTGTGCCAGATACTATACTGAGCATCACGGCACTGATAAATAGATACATCATTTATGAGTTTACAGTGCAAAGATTAAGAGAAGTATAAATGGTTAAAATATGTTAAATGACAAAGTAGGGTATAAACAAAGTACTTTGAGGATAGCAAACTGCCTAAGGAAGCTAAGGAAGGCTTCACAGAGTTATACTCATGTTTTTAAAACATGAGAGTTTCTTAGGGTAAAGAAAGGAGGGCATTCGAGCTGAAGAAACTATATATGCAAAAAGATGGACTTATGAATGATCAAGTCTTTGTGGAGGGTGAAGGAACAAAACGAATGAGAGATAATGGCCAGGTTTCTAGTTTGGAAGACCAGCAAATGGTGACTTCATTAGCTGACTGATGGATGTGTACAAGCTCAATTTAAAGATCAATACTCAGTTGAATAGTTGGGTCTGGAGCTTAAAGAAGCAGTGACTGGTGGAAGATAGATTTGGAAATCACGGACATTATAGGTGGAAATACCATTATAGTTATGGGAATATATAAAATTGCCAGGTCCTAAGAATAAAAGGAGCCAGGAAATCACCAATATGCAAGCAGCATGCAGAGGAAAAGGCAATAATGAAAGAAACTAAGAGGATCTACAGAGAAATGAAAATTAACTGTCTGTTGGAGCAGTTCTAAATCTTGTGATCTTAGGAATACTTGTGAAAAGCATTAATAAAAATGCGTACAAAACCAGGAAATGTACGAAAGTGAGCAATGATTTATTTTTTTCATTTTTATATACTAGTGGCATAGTCAAGATGGTCACTTAAGATCTCATACTTCCTACTCACACTTTCTTCATTGAAGGAGAAAGCCATCGAAGAAAATGCGTGCCAGGAAATGTGCACTAGCCTGGGTTGTCCTGGGAGTGTTCATCGGCAGCAAGTGCTACAGAATAAGACAGAACTGTCACTCTCCAGTTCATGCATTGCTTTTGTACCTGTCTAATTTTCATGGTGTCTTGGAGTCCCAAGGGTTTGGGCTCGAATCTCAGTTCTTCTGCTATTTGGCCAATTTTGCAGCCATATAGAAGCCTGATTCTTCATCTATAAAATGAAGATAATAACTATTTGCCTTATATCATACCAAGGAATCAAACAACTGTATTTATTATGCCAAGTTCTGGGCACTGAATTTTGAACAATGTAGGTAGAGGTTATAGCTGTGAAAAGAAGAGAAGTGAAAAGCAAAGGAGAAAAGGAAAGATATACCCATCTGAATGCAGAGTTCCAAAGAACAGCAAGGAGAGATAAGAAAGCCTATCTCAGTGCAAAGAAATAGAGGAAAACAACAGAATGGGAAAGACTAGAGATCTCTTCAAGAAAGTTAGAGATATCAAGGGAACATTTCATGCAAAGATGGGCTCGATAAAGGATAGAAATGGTATGGACCTAAGAGAAGCAGAACATATTAAGATGAGGAGGCAAGAATATACAGACGAACTATACAAAAAAGATCTCGACGACCCAGATAATCATGATAGTGTGATCACTCACCTAGAGCCAGACGTCCTGGAATGTGAAGTCAAGTGGGCTTTAGGAAGCATCACTATGAACAAAGCTAGTGGAGGTGATGGAATTCCAGTTGAGCTATTTCAGTTCCTAAAAGATGATGCTGTGAAAGTGCTGCACTCAATATGCCAGCAAATTTGGAAAACTCAGCAGTGGCCACAGGACTGGAAAAGGTCAGTTTTCATTCCAATCCCAAGAAAGGCAATGCCAAAGAATGCTCAAACTACCACACAGTTGCACTCATCTCACACACTAGGAAAGTAATGCTCAAAATTCAACAAGCCAGGCTTCAGCAATACATGAACCATGAATTTCCAGATGTTCAAGCTGGTTTTAGAAAAGGCAGAGGAACCAGAGATCAAATCCAACATCCCCTGGATCATGGAAAAAGCAAGAGATTTATAGAAAAACATCTATTTCTGCTTTATTGACTATGCCAAAGCCTTTGACTGTATGGAACACAATAAACTGTGGAAAATTCTGAAAGAGATGGGAATACCAGACCACTGGACCTGCCTTTTGAGAAATCTGTATGCAAGTCAGGAAGCAACAGTTAGAACTAGATATGGAACAACAGACTGGTTCCAAATAGGAAAAGGAGTACATCAAGGCTGTATATTGTCACCCTGCTTATTTAACCTAAATGCAGAGTACATCATGTGACATGCTGGGCTGGAAGAAACACAAGCTGGAATCAAGATTGCTGGGAGGAATATCAATAACCTCAGATATGCAGATGACACCACCCTTATGGCAGAAGTGAAGAGGAACTAAAAAGCCTCCTGATAAAAGTGAAAGAGGAGAGTAAAAAAGTTGGCTTAAAACTCAACATTCAGAAAACGAAGATCATGCCATCTGGTCCCATCACTTCATGGCAAATAGATGGGGAAACAGTGTCAGATTTTATTTTGGGGGGCTCCAAAATCACTGCAGATGGTGACTGCAGCCATGATTGCATATTAAAAGGCAGAGACATTATTTGCCAGCAAAGGTCCATCTAGTCAAGGCTATGGTTTTTCCAGTAGTCATGTATGAATGTGAGAGTTTGACTATAAAGAAAGCTGAGTACTGAAGAATTGATGCTTTTGAAGTGTGGTGTTGGAGAAGACTCTTGAGAGTCCCTTGGACAGCAAGGAGATACAACCAGTTCATCCTGAAGGAAATCAGTCCTGAGTATTCATTAGAAGGACTGATGTTGACTGAAACTCTAGTACTTTAGTCACCTGATGCAAGGAACTGACTCATTGGAAAAGACCCTGATGCTGGGAAAGATTGAAGGCAGGAGGAGAAGGGGACAACAGAGGATGACATGGTTGAATGGCATCACTGACTCATTGGACATGAGTTTGAGTAAACTCTGGGAGTTGGTGATGGACAGGGAGGCCTGGCATGCTGCCATCCATGGGGTCACAAAGAGTTGGACATGACTGAGTGACAGAACTGAACTGAACTGATGTGCAGTCTGGTGGCAGATGGTCCTAGCCTTATGAATTTAAATACAATTATTAATGTAACATGAGGTAGAGACTGTTTACTCTGAAAACTTTTGTAGTGAGAGCATAGATAGGTATTATTTAGAAGAAGGTTTTAGACAGGAATTAAAATACTTGGAGAGGGAGAAGCCTGACTTTATTCTGCTCCTGTTTACACTCTGCCCTGAAATTATTAGTTTATCCATTCTAAGCTAATGCCCTTGTTCACTGTTAGGCACTCTACAAAATATCACATCAGTGGAATTCCTTTGGCTTGACTAAAAATTAGACAGTGGGTCCCTTCTGTTGAGATTAACACTCAAATAGTTATCTGCTTCTGGCTCTTATCTCTAAACTGAGCATCTCAAAAACTGAAAATTCAGTAGGGTTAAGACCTTCTACATTTAAAAAGTTAAAAAATTCTGAATCTGATCTTTAACCTTTATCAGATTTTTACCCCCATATCTAAAAAAAAAAAAAAAAATTGATCACCTGAGTATGAAGACAAGATTAAATAAAAATAAGCTCAAGTTTAGTGTAATAATACTGAGTTGATCAAATATTACCTTCAAAATTTAAGATAAGGTTTTAGTTGGAAAAGAACTTAGAACCCAATATAGGGACAGTTTCTACCCTCTTTTCCCAGAACAGTCTATAAAATGCTGCACACATAGGGCTGAGCTCCATGTCAGCTGTGAAGATGTGTGTCTCTGACCTCAATACAAAACCTATGTCATATTTTATGAATGATTTGTTGTTCTGCATTTCCACATGCAGGTATGATTGAATGGTGTGATTTCAATCACACCATCATGAGGTATGATTGAAAATGGAAGGTAAAATACATCAGTTAAGCCATCTGAGGTGTCATTCAACAAGCAGTTCATAAATCCAGAAAAATGAATTGCTTTGAAAAAAACAGAAGATGGTTGATTCACGTTGTTGCATGGCAGACACCAACACAACATTGTAAAGCAATTTCCATCTAATTGAAAAATAAAATTTAAAAAGAAAAACAGAGGAATGCCCTTATTTCTCTCATTGTCTGACTTCTCTTCTCAAAACAGAGGATAAGATTGTCCAAAACATCGGGTGGGATGGAGAAAGGAGAGAAAATCCAACTAATAATGAAAAATAATGGACTTTATAGTTCTGAAGAGTTAGTTATATAACTTACAACTATTTCCTGAGTAATTGCACTTTTAGTTTTGGTTATTTGTGTTAGTCAGTGGTGTACAGTGAACACATCTTTATGTGCCTCACTACATCCTCCAGTGCAAACTCTCAGTAACCATGTCTCCTAGTTCCTGATGTTTATTGTTTCTCCCAACACTAGGGTCTGTATGCTGTGGGGAATTTTCTGCCTAGTGAAGAGAGTGTGTTTCAGCACAGAGAAGCCCTCAGGTCTCTGGCAGACCTCAATCAAGACCCCAGCCGAGTTTTATCTGCTAAAAACGGTAGCAGCACTGACGGAATTGCTCACACTGAAGGCATCCTTAACCGAAACCATAGAGATGCTAGCTCCTTGACCAACCTCAAAAGGGCAAATGCAGACGTAGAAATCATCACTCCGCGGAGCCCCATGGGGAAGGAGAACATGGTTACCTTCAGCAATACCTTGCCTAGAGCCAACACCCCATCCGTGGAAGACCCTGTGAGAAGAAACGCCACCATTCATGCCTCGATGGATTCTGCTAGATCCAAGCAGCTCCTCACCCAATGGAAGAATAAGAATGAAAGCCGGAAGCTGTCTCTGCAGGTTATAGAGACCGAGCCGGGACAGTCACCACCCAGATCCATTGAAATGAGATCAAGCTCGGAGCCGTCCAGGGTGGGGGTCAATGGAGACCACCACGCTCCCAGCAGCAATCAGTACCTCAAGATCCAGCCTAGCACCGTCCCTGGGTGTAACAATAGCATGCCTGGGGGACCAAGAGTGTCCATTCAATCCCGCCCCGGGTCCTCACAGTTAGTACACATCCCTGAAGAGACGCAGGAAAACATAAGCACCTCCCCCAAAAGCAGCTCTGCTCGGGCCAAGTGGCTGAAAGCCGCGGAGAAGACCGTGGCTTGTAACAGAAGCAACAGCCAGCCGCGCATCATGCAAGTCATAGCCATGTCCAAGCAGCAGGGTGTCCTCCAAAGCAGCCCCAAGAACACTGAAGGCAGCACGGTCTCCTGCACCGGCTCCATCCGCTACAAAACGCTGACAGACCACGAACCCAGTGGGATCGTGAGGGTTGAGGCCCACCCGGAGAACAACAGGCCCATCATACAGATCCCGTCCACCGAAGGCGAAGGCAGTGGCTCCTGGAAATGGAAAGCCCCTGAAAAGGGCAGCCTTCGCCAAACGTACGAGCTCAACGATCTCAACAGGGACTCAGAAAGCTGTGAGTCTCTGAAAGACAGTTTTGGTTCTGGCGATAGAAAGAGAAGCAACATTGACAACAGTGAGCATCACCACCACGGAATCACCACCATCCGCGTCACCCCGGTAGAGGGCAGCGAAATCGGTTCGGAGACTCTGTCCGTTTCTTCCTCCCGCGACTCAACCCTGCGGAGAAAGGGCAACATCATTTTAATCCCTGAAAGAAGCAACAGCCCCGAAAACACGAGGAATATCTTCTACAAGGGAACCTCCCCCACACGGGCTTATAAGGATTGAGTGATAGTCATTCAAATCACTTGAGTCACCCCAAGAGACAACGTGTTGATTCTACCAGTGCTCTGTTCCAGCAAATCGGGAACCTTCTCACCAAACTAGATTATCCACCATCAGCCCGCGACTCACTAACTCTCGAGAACTATTCCACCCAAGCTTGTAGACTTCACATCAAGGGAAGGGAAAAGCACAATGCAAGAACCTAACTCATGTGATAATGTGAAGACTCTTCCTAAGACCTACCTTCAAACGCAAAACGTTTGCAGAGGGCAATATCAAAAGAAAGCGGTTTCCTTCAGTGTATACTATTGTACTTCCTGAATGTGCCAACTTTAGGGTTCTTTCTTTATAATTAGCTGTGGGAATCCAGAACACACGTTTTCCCTGCAGCAGAGGCCATGCAGTATTATATTTTCTTTTTGCAGAATCTGCACCAAAAGCTCAATATGGGTGGTGCTGATTATTATAGTACATATATGGTGTAAACTCTCAATTTCTATTTAGCTGTGAAATAGTGGTGTGCAATTCCTTGTCAAAGAAATGCTACTGTTATTAAGAAGATGTTGGCTTCTTTGTGTTAGAATAGGACACCCTGCAGCTTCTCTGTAGTGGCTCTGTCACAGTCAAAAAATGAAAGGATTTTGTGCATTTCTTCAAAATTTTGCTTTCTTCAACAACAAACATTTATAAGGATATTTTCAGTGAAAGGGAATAGCCAGTACTTTTCTGCATAGCTTTTTGCTGCTTACTTTTTATTTCAAGTTACTGCTAATGAAAAATCTGTTTTTAGTGAGTAAATTTGCATAATTAAAAACATTATTTTAGAGTTTTTGAAATTGATGTTGATCATATTTTACATTTTATGGTTTCTCCTTTATTTATTGATTTAAATTTTTATGTTATAGATATGTTCTATTTTTAATGAAGAAATAACAGTTGATATTCCTTCAGCAAAATATAATGCTGTGAATTTATAAACAAGAAATATGAACCAAAACTTAACATTGTGGGTTACACTGCCAGCAGTGTTGATCATATGTTAACCTTAGATGTTTCCAGCCAGCTGGCTTAAATTTCTAATTTAAGTAATCCAAAATTTTCATTTTGTTCCAGATTATTAACATTTTTTGATATCCTGATAACCAGTTAGAGTCACAGTGGTTGGGTTTTACCATCTTCTCTAAAATACTTTGTTATTTGTATACTAACAGGATGAATCTGGAAAAAAAATGAAAATTGATAAGTAAAAATATCTCACAGTGTACATTAAGAATGTATTTCTTCAAAATAGATAGGCACAGTTTTTGTGCTCAACATACAAATAACAGTTTTTACTACCTATCCTGAATGAAGCCTTCAACTTAAATCAGTGGAAACCAATATTGCCAATAAGAAGAAAGTAAAAGCGAAATATTTTGAGGTGTTTTTCCAACTTAAAATTTTAAGTATGAAGAAATATTTGGTTCTTGTAATTTCACATTTAACCTTTTTGCACCATTTCTTAAGAATTCTGATGTACATCTCATGATTGCCACGGGGACAAAAGGTAACAACAATGCTGGTTAATCTGATCTCAGTTCAATTTTCACTGAGAACAGAAATAGTTGTTTAGAGATGAGTAGTACCACATTCTTAATCAACTTCTACTGGAAAAGGGCAGAGCTTTCTAGAATAACCAACCTCCTACGGCATTAGGGATTTAGCTGAAACCATCAGAATTGAAAACTCTGGCAATAAAATACAGATTCAACTATATCCCTTCTGGCAATTTCCTTCTCAGAGAGGGGAGTGGGAGTAAAATGTTGCCTTCCCCACTTCTCACCACCACCACCATTATGACACTCCTACTGGCTTTTGCCAATTTATAGAGAGAAAGGTGGATTGGTTTTCGTGCTCTGAAGAAAAAAAAAAGCTGCAGCATTTCAGGTGCAGTATGATATTTCCTAATCTTTCCTATTTCTTAACAAAAGATTTTAAAGTACTTCTCTAGTCATTGAAGTTTTTTTTCTTTACATGAATATTGATATATTCTTTTTCTACTCAAAGTGCCAAAGGCTACAGTTTTTAATGACTTAAATTGTACCACATTGTTAAGGAAATATATAATGATAGTCGCTAGAACTCAGACCTCTGCATGTGTATTTGATAACACATCTTTTGTAAACAAAAGATTACAAAGAATTATTTGTTTACATTCCACTGGTACCTTAATTTAAAACAAATGAGACTAACAGGTGGTATCTCTTCTTAGTGTTCTATTTATCTTATTTGCTAATGAGAGCACTTCTTCCTTTGTTAGGCTGTGCTTTATTGATAAAACCAAGTATTGAATAAAGAGAGTTAATTATCTTTTTAAAGTAAATAAAATTATGAAGATATATATGATATATATAAAGTATTGTGTTTAATAAAATGTTATGCAATGTTTTCCAAACTGATAAAGTTTGTAAAGTGCTATAATGTATTTTGTTAAGTACAGATCAGAGCTATTGTGTGAGTATATTGTGCTAACATCATAGAAATAAAGATTAGATTTCTTCATCAAAATTGGAGCATTTTGGTCTTTCACGTCAGACAGAGTATGAACTGATAATACTTTATAGGAACACAGCTGAAAAAATTAGAATGACTCAGAACTGATTATAGTTAGAAGAAAGAGTATTGCACTAAGAAAGAAAAGCTTCTCAAACTATGATATAATGTTTCCTTATTGTTTAGAATTTTGGTTTTATGCTTATTAAAGTTCTTTTAAGTTTATTTAGAGCTAGATTTTTCACATATCAATGTTACAGAGTGTTGAAAAAGAAAATATGAAAGAATCATTTGTGTAAGTACCCCTTATACTATGATTGGATAAGTAACCCTGATCCTAATATATTTCTCATGAGGTATCAGGTGAGTGGTTTCTGGGTTATACACATAAGAAGTTATCATTAGAGCCATATCATTTATGCCTTTTACAGGTCAAGTCTTTACTTGATATCTATGGGTTACTTCATATTCAAATTCAAATGGAATATGGAAATTCATTATTCAGAAAGCAATTTAATTAAAATAATTGAAGGAAATCAAAAGGAAATGGTTTAATCTAAAAGGGAAATGTGGCCTGGAAAATGGGTAATGGTTTGTTTGTGACTGAGTGTTTCATTTTCTCTGCTTATTAAATGTCTCCTGTCTTTATTCTGTAGAAAGTTTCTACTATGCTCTAAGAACAAATGCTACAGTTTGAAGAAAATGTAGATTTCAGTCGTAGTATATGATATTATAGGCTTCCCTGGTGACTCAGATGGTAAAGAATTTGCCTGCAGTGTGGGAGACCTGGGTTTGATCCCTGCATTGGGAAGATACCCTGGAGGAAGGCATGGCAACTCACTCCAGTATTCTTACCTGGAAAATCCCCATGGACAGAGGAACCTGGTGGGCTACAGTCCATGGGGTCTCAAAGAGCTGGACATGACTGAGCAACTTCACTTTCACTTTTCACTTTCGTGCATTGGAGAAGGAAATGGCAACCCACTCTAGTGTTCTTGCCTGGAGAATCCCAGGGACGGAGGAGGCTGGTGGGCTGCTGTCTATGGGGTTGCACAGAGTCAGACACGACTGAAGCGACTTAGCAGCAGCAGCAGCAGAGTGACTAAGCACAGCACATATGATAATACAAATGAGACCCAATAATGGGAGATTCCCAGTGACAATGCTTCCTAATAGTTAAAAAAAAAAAGAAAGAAACAGAAGAAAACAAAATGTCTAGATGGGTCCTCTGATACAGAAATGACTCTCATTTCACTGGCCATACAATTATCAATAAAATTCCCTAACTGCTAGTATTTATTCACTATCATCAATGAGAAGGAGGGGCAAACTGAGCAAAGCTATAGTTCTGCCACCAATTCTATTTAACAAACTTATTGAGTGTTCATTTTGTCTCCTTTACTCCTTCTTCATTAAGAGTTTCAGTCATAGCCTAAGAGAAAAACATATCTAAACTCTAGGGTTAGATTTTAAAAGTAATACAGTTGACAAGTAGGTGGATGAGTTTAAAGAAGAAAAAACTATGAAATCATATTCATGTATAATCTCGTTTTCTCTCAATCACCTCCTGACACTTTACACCTGGCTACTACTGGTTCTATTCCTGGGTTGGGGGTTGGGAAGATCCCCTGGAGAAGGAAATGGCAACCCATTCAGTATTCTTGCCTGGAGAATTCCATGGACAGAGGAGCCTGGAGGGCTACAGTCCATGTGTTGGCAAAGAGTTGAACATGACTGAGTGACTAACACACACACACAAACACACACATTAACTTATAGAAAGAAAGCTAGACATTCTCTATAAGAGGAATTTTCCCCCCACAAACTCCCCTGTTGTAGTTTGTACCTTCTAGCCTGTGATATCCTCCTGAAGAAAGATATGTAGTTTTGAGTATTAGGTAAACCTATTTCACTCCATCTCTAGCCCAGTCTTTCCCATTTTGCATCTAAATTAAATAATCACAGATATTTCTGGAGGTATGTGTGTTTGTGTTAGTCATTCAGTTGTGTCTGACTCTCTGTGACCCCATAGACTGTAGCCCAATAGGCTCTTCTGTCAATGGGACTTACCAGGCAAGAATACTGGAATGCGTTGCCATTTCCTTCTCCAGGGGATCTTCCCAACCCAAGAATTGAACCCCCTTATCCTGCATTACAGGTAGATTCTTTACTATCTGAGCCACCAAAGCATAAAAAGAGGCATTAAAAAAAAAATCAAAATAAGTCAAAAACTTAAATGTAAAATGTAAAACTAAAACATATAGGAGAAAATATTTAGGATATAGAACAAAGACTAGCTGCTAGTCCTTGGTTAGATATGTGTTTGCAAATTTTTTTTTCAGTCTGTAGTTTATCCATCATCCTTTGAATAAAGTCTTTCAAAGAGCAAAGTTATTATTTTTGATGAGGTTCAATTTATCTTTTCTCTTTATGAGTTATTTTTTAAAAGTCAGATCTAGACTATATAAAAAATCCTCAAAACTCAACAGTAAAAACTTCAATAACAGTAAAAACTTCAATAACAGTAAACAGAAGAGACTAAAAGAGAAAAACAGTAAAATAAAAATGGACAAAGACATGAACAGACATTTCAAAGAGGATATATAGATAACAAGCATGTGAATAGATGTTCAAAACTATTAGTCATTTCAGAAATACAAATTAAAATCACAATGAAATATTACTACAAACCTATAAGGATGAAATTTTAAAAATGTTAATACCAAACACTAACAAGAATGTGGACAAACTACATCACTGACACATTGCTGGTGGGAATATAAAATAGTATAATCTCTTTTTAAAACAGTTTGGCAATTTCTTTAAAAAAAAAACTAAACTTACATTTATATTTCCTAGGATTTGTACTCTTGGGTATTTATCCACAGAAATAAAAATTTATGTCCACAAGAAAAATGGTACCCATGTATTCATCTCAGTTTTATTAATAATAACCCCAAACTGAAAAAAATCCTGATGTCCTTCCTTGAGTGAGTTGTTAAACAAACTGTTATATAACCATATCGTAGACTACTATTCAGCAATAAAAAGAAATGAACTATGATACATGCAACTGAATGAATCTCCAGAGTGCTATGCTGAATGAAAAAGCTAAAAGGTTACACCTGTATGATTCCATCTCACAAAACACAGATAGGAGCAGTCCATGGCTAGAGAAGTTGTTATATCATCTTTAATATATGGCTTCCAAAGTTGCTCTAGTTGACATGATTTCCCAGAATGATTGGGGTTGGGAAGGAGGAAGTCAAGGATAAGCAGCTTTGTCTTGAATAAAATGACACTGAAGTTGTATCTGTCATGTATAATCCACCCAATGGGAGCAAACTGGATTATCCTGTGGCAAAAGATGCCAGAGAATGTAGTCTCTTGGTCAGAGAACTTATTACCACTAAAAGTTTGTGTCTTCTCTAACCAGATGGCAAAGAATCAGAATGGTTTCTAAATGAGAACAATCAGTGTCTGTCATACAGCTTCAAGACTCTTCATAGTACAACCTATAGACCCTTATAAGCCACTACTTTTCCATACAAGCCTATTATGCAACAGGCTTCACTTCTACATTTGTGAGTGTATTTGGCTGTATGCCTGTGCTTTATTTTTAACTCTCCTTCCAGAAAGTCTTTGCATTCATTTTTAAATCTCTTTTGCCCTTCAAGACTAAATTTCAATTTTTCCCTATGCAACTTTAGAACTAGAAGGGATTTCAGATATCTCACATCCTTTTAGGTATAATAGCCTAATTATCCATGTCTCAAGAAAAGTAAAACACATGAGAAGTGACTTACTCAGAGTCACACAACTGGTAGGTTCCAGGAGGGTATTGAGAGCAGGAAACAACTACCTTCTGTTCATTTTGTAATTCCTACTGTTTAGCACATCACCTACCACATAGGTTAGACACTAAGAAAACATTCACAATGAATGAATGTTTGAACGAATGAATGAAATATTATGACACCAGAGTTGGTACCTTTTTCAAAGAGGTCAAGTGATCTCTCTCTTTTGAGAATGTTTGTAGAGCTGTGTTTTTCATGACCAATCTATTCACACTTATATAATTTGTACAATTAATCACCAATTAATAAGACATTGAATATTTACTACACACTAGACTGTAAGCTCCTTATATGCAGCACCTAACACAATAAATGATCAACAAATATAAGAATATTTGAAAGAGTACAGTATGTTCTACCTACTATGTGTGAAAAATTCATGAAAATAAGTAAATAGAATTTATTATATAAAGGAGAAAATGCGAAGGGTCTTGGAACAGAAAGAAAGAGTTGTTCATTTGATTGCTCTCAGAAGTTCCACAGTTCTCAGAAATCCCTTCACGATTTTGAAGCCAAATTTATTTATATTTTTCTCTTTTTTCTTATTTGAAGCATCTTTTAAAAATGTTGACATGGTGTAAGCCAGATTTCTTGGAACAAGCTGTCTTCTCACAATAGATGTGATTTTGCAACAGTTGTTTGTTCAAATGTTCCCACCTCCACAGCAATTTCTGTAGAGGCAAGTGCCAATGAAGAATACTTATTATACTTAAGCTATCACTAAAATGTGAAAGTTGTTCAGTCCTTTCTGACTCTTGGTGACCCCATGGACTAGTTTTCCAAGCCAGAATACTGGAGTGGGTAGCTTTTTCCCTTCTCCAGTGTATCTTCCCAACCCAGGAATCCAACCAGGGTCTCCTGCATTGCAGGTAGATTCTTCACCACCTGAGGTATCAGGGAAGCCCCGTGTGTTTTTCATGGCCAATGTAGTCACACTTATATAATTTGTACAATTAATCACCAATTAATAAGACATTAAATATTTACTACACACTAAATTGTAAACTCTTTATATGCACCAGGACCCAGAGACCCAGCAAAGACTGAGCCAGAACTGTGTTTAAGTATCTCCTGCAGAGGTATGAGTCAGTAGTGGCCTGCTGCGGGGGCAGGGGCTCTGGGTGCAGCAGACCGAGGTATGGCAAAAGCCTTCTTGGAGGAGGTCACCATTAACCTCACCATAGAGTCCCAGAACTTACATAGGACTGGGGAAACAGACTCCTGGAGAGCACAAACAAAACCTTGTATGCACCAGGACCCAGGAGAAAGGAGCAGTGACCTCACAAAAGACTGACCCAGATTGCCCATGGGTGTCCAGGAGTCTCCAGCGGAGGCATGGGTTGGTGGTAGCCTGCTACAGGGTCAGGGGAACTGAGTGTGGGAGTGTCTGCATGGGACCTTTTGAAGGAGGTCTCCATTATCTTCATTACCTCCACCATAGTTTGGCCTCAGGTCAAACAACAGGGAGGGAACACACCCCCGCCCATCAACAGAAAATTGGATTAAGGACTTACAGAGCATGGTCTCACCCATCCCATCACAACAAGACCCAGTTTCCCCCTCAGTCAGTCTCTCCCATCAGGAGGCTTCCATAAGCCTCTTGTTCTTATCCTTCAGAGGGCAGACAGAAGAAAAACCACAAACACAGAAAACTAACCAAACTGATCACATGGACTGCAGCCTTGTCTAACTCAATGAAACTATGAGCATGCTGTGTGAAAGTGAAGTCGCTCAGTCGTGTCCGACTCTTGGCGACCCCATGGACTGTAGCCTACCAGGCTCCTCTGTCCATGGGATTTTCCCAGCAATAGTGCTGGAGCGGATTGCCATTTCCTTCTCCAGGGGATCTTCCCAACCCAGGGATCGAACCCGGGTCTCCCACATTGTAGACAGACGCTTTACTGTCTGAGCCACCAGGGAAGTCCAAACACAGAGCATGCTGTGTATGGCCACCCAAATGGATGGGTCATGGTGGAGAGTTCTGACAAAATGTGGTCCACCAGAGAAAAGAATGGCTAACCACTTCACTATTCTTCCTTTGAGAACCCATGAACAGTATGAAAAGGCAAAAAGATAGGACACTAAAAAATAAATTCCCCAGGTCAGTAGGTGCCCAATATACTACTGGAAATAGGTGGAGAAATAACTCCAGAAAGAATGAAGAGATGGAGCCAAAGCCAAAACAACACCCAGCTGTGGATGTGACTGGTGGTGATGGAAATAAAGTCCAATACTATTAAGAGCAATATTGCATAGGAACCTGGAATGTTAGATCCATGAATCAAGGCAAATAGGAAGTGCTCAAACAGGAGATGACAGGAGTAAACATTGACATTTTAGGAATCAACAAACTAAAATGGACTGCACTGGGTAAATTTAACTCAGATGACCATTATATCTACTACTGTGGGCAAGAATCCCTTAGAAAAAAATGGAGTAGCCATCACAGTAAACAAAAGACTCTGAAATGCAGTACTTGGATGCAATCTCAACAACAACAGAATGATCTCTGTTCATTTACAAGGCATGTCATTCAATGTCACAGTAATCCAAGTCTATGCCTTGACTAGTAAGGCTGAAGAAGCTGAAATTGAATGGTTCTGTGAAGACCTACGAGACCTTCTAGAACTAACACCCAAAAAAGATGTCCTTTTCATTATAGGGGACTGGAATGCAAAAGTAGGAAGTCAGGAGATACCTGGAGTAATAGGCAAATTTGGCCTTGGGGAACAAAACAAAGCAGGGCAAAGGCTAACATAGTTTTGCCAAGAGAATGCACTGGTCATAGCAAACACCCTCTTCCAACAACACAAGAGAAGACTCTACAGAGGGACATCACTAGATGGTCAACACCAAAATCAGACTGATTATATTCTCTGCAGCCAAAGATGGAAAAGCTCTATACAGTCAGCAAAAACGAGACTGGGAGCTGACTGGCTCAGATCATAAACTCCTTATTGCCAAATTCAGCCTTAAATTGAAGAAAGTAGGGAAAACCACTAGACCATACACATATGACCTAAAATTATCCCTTACAGTGGAAGCGACAAATAGATTCAAGGGATTAGATCTGATAGACAGAGTGCCTGAAGAACTATGGACGGAAGTTCATGACATTGTACAGAAGGCAGTGACCAATCCCCACTCGAAGAAAAAGAAATTCAAAAAGGCAAAATGGTTGTCTGAGGAGGCCTTACAAATAGCTGAGAAAAGAAGAGAAGTGAAAGTCAAAGGAGAAAAGAAAAGATATACCTACTTGAATGCAGAGTTCCAAAGAATAGCAAGGAGAGATAAGAAAGCCTTCTTCAGTGACTGATGCAAAGAAATAGAGGAAAACAATAGAATGGGAAAGACTAGAGATCTTTTCAAGAAAATTAGAGATACAAAGGGAACATTTCATGCAAAGATGGGCTCAATAAAGGACAGAAATAGTATGGACCTAACAGAAGCAGAAGATATTAAGAAAAGGTGGCAAGAATACACAGAACTGTACAAAAGAGATTTTCATGACCCAGATAATCACGATGGTGTGATCACTCACCTAGAGCCAGACATCCTGGAATGCGAAGCCAAGTGAGCCTTAGGAAACATCACTATGAACAAAGCTAGTGGAGGTGATGGAATTCGAGTTGAGATATTTCAAATCCTGAAAGATGAAGCTGTGAAAGGGCTGCACTCAATATGCCAGCAAATTTGGAAAACTCAGCAGTGGCCACAGAACTGGAAAAGGTCAGTTTTCATTCCAATCCCAAAGAAAGGCAATGCCAAAGAATGCTCAAATTACTGCACAATTGCACTCATCTCATATGCTAGCAAAGTAATGCTCAAAATTCTCCAAGGCAGGCTTCAACAGTATGTGAACTGAGAACTTCCATATGTTCAAGCTGGTTTTAGAAAAGGCAGAGGAACCAGAGATCAAATTGCCAACATTTGCTGGAGCATCAACAAAGCAAGAGAGTTCCAGAAAAACATCTACTTCTGCATTATTCACTATGCCAAAGCCTTTGGCTGTGTGCATCGCAACAAACTCTGGAGAACTCTTCAAGGGATGAGAATACCAGATCACCTGTCCTGCCTCCTGAGAAACCTGTATGCAGGTCAAGAAGCAACAGTTAGAATTGGACATGGAACAACAGACCAGTTCCAAATTGGGAAAGGTGTATGTCAAGCCTGTATATTGTCACTTTGCTTTTTTTAACTAATATGCAGAGTACAACATGAAAAATGCCAGGCTGCATGAAGCAGAGCTGGAATCAAGATGTCCAGGAGAAATATCAATAACCTCAGATATGCAGATGACACCACCCTTATGGCAGAAAGCAAAAAAGAACTAAAGAGCCTCTTGATGAAAGTCAAAGAGGAGAGTGAAAAAGCTGGCTTAAAACTCAACATGCAGAAAGCTAGTCCATGACATCTGGTCCCATCACTTCATGGGAAATAGATGTGGAAACAATGGAAACGGTGATAGACCTAATTTTTGTAGGCTATAAAATCATTGCCGATGGTGACTGAAGCCATGAAATTAAAAGACGCTTGTTCCTTGGAAGGAAAGTTATGACCAACCTAGACAGCTTATTCAAAAGCAGAGACATTACTTTGCCAACAAAGGTCCACCTAGTCAAAGCTCTGGTTTTTCCAGTAGTCATATATGGATGTGAGAGTTGGACTAAAGAAAGCTGAACACCAAAAATTGATCCTTTTGAACTGTGGTGCTGGAGAAATCTCTTGAAAACTCCTTGGACTCCAAGGAGGTCCAACTGGTCTACCCTAAAGGAAATCAGTCCTGGGTGTTCATTGGAAGGACAGATGCTGAAGCTTCAACTCCAATACCTTGGCCACCTGATGCGAAAAACTGACTCACTGGAAAAGACCCTGATGTTGGGAAAGATTGAAGGCAGGAGAAGGGGATGACAAAGATGGTTGGATGACATCACTGACTTTATAGACATGAGTTTGAGTAAGCTCCAGGTGTTGGTGATGGACAGGGAAGCCTGGTGTGCTGCAGTCCTTGGCGTCCAAAAGTTGGACACAACTGAGAGACCGAACTGAAATGATCACTAAAAAAATAGCAAGCACCGCATAGTCAGCATTCAAGTTTATTTTATTTTTCAAATTCAAAATTAGTTATTAGAGTCCATGAATTATAGCAATTTATTTAGTCCACTAATCTCATATTCTCACCCCATCTGCTGCTAGGATATCACAATTATTTTTAGAATTATGGGGTAGCAAAAGAGTCTTTGGGATCAGGCTGACAAGTATTCAAATTCTAAATCAGCCTACTGTGTTCCCATTTCCTATATAATAGGGATAATAATTTAGAGTTGTTACGGTGATTAAATAAATAAATATATGTAAATCGTTTAAAATACTCTGTGGCAGTGGCAATATATTTGTTCTTAATCTTGAGCATTGTTTTCTGATTTCTTTATCTCTAGTCCTCATCTCTCCTGCTGCTGCTGCTACTGCTACTAAGTCGCTTCAGTCGTGTCCGACTCTGTGTGACCCCATAGACAGTTTGTTCAAAATAATAATAGCAATGATGTGTTTAATGATCATAACTTATAAATAAGTGCAATAAATGCCAGCAATGGGGTAAAGAACAGGAGAGAGAAATTAAGATACTCTTTTTTTAAGTTGCCTATCAGTTTAGTTCAGTCGCTCAGTCGTGTCCGACACTTTGCGACCCCTTGAATTGCAGCACGCCAGGCCTCCCTGTCCATCACACCTCCTGGAGTTCACTCAAACTCACGTGCATTGAATCAGTGATGTCATTCAGCTATCTCATCCTCGGTCGTCCCCTTCTCCTCCTGCCCCCAATCCCTCCCAGCATCAGAGTCTTTTCCAATGAGTCAACTCTTTGCAAGAGGCGGCCAAAGTACTGGAGCTTCAGCTTTAGCATCATTTCTTCCAAAGAAATCTCAGGGTTGATCTCCTTCAGAATGGACTGGTTGGATCTCCTTGCAGTCCAAGGGACTCTCAAGAGTCTTCTCCAACTCCACAGTTCAAAAGCATCAATTCTTCGGCACTCAGCCTTCTTCACAGTTCAACTCTCACATCCATATACAACCACAGGAAAAACCATACCCTTGACTAGACGGACCTCCGTTGGCAAAGTAATGTCTCTGCTTTTGAATATGCTATCTAGGTTGGTCATAACTTTTCTTCCAAGGAGTAAGCGTCTTTTAATTTCATGGCTGCAGTCACCATCTGCAGTGATTTTGCAGCCCCAAAAAATAAAGTTTGGCACTGTTTCCCCTGTTTCTCCATCTATTTCCCATGGAGTGATGGGACTGGATGCCATGATCTTCGTTTTCTGAATGTTGAGCTTTAAGCCATCTTTTTCGCTCTCCTCTTTCACTTTCATCAAGAGGCTTTTTAGCTCCTCTTCACTTTCTGCCGTAAGGGTGGTGTCATCTGCATATCTGAGGTTATTGATATTTCTCCCGGCAATCTTGATTCCAGCTTGTGTTTCTTCAGTCCAGCATGTCTCATGATGTACTCTGCATATAAGTTAAATAATCAGGGTGACAATATACAGCCTTGACGTACTCCTTTTCCTATTTGGAACCAGTCTGTTGTGCCATGTCCAGTTCTAACTGTTGCTTCCTGACCTGCATACAGATTTCTCAAGAGGCAGATCAGGTGGTCTGGTATTCCCATCTCTTTCAGAGATTTCCACAGTTTCTTGTGATCCACACAGTCAAAGACTTTGGCATCGTCAATAAAGCAGAAATAGATATTTTTCTGGAACTCTTTTGCTTTTGCAATGATCCAGAGGATGTTGGCAATTTGATCTTTGGTTCCTCTGCCTTTTCTAAAACCAGCTTGAACATCAGGGAGCTCACGGTTCACGTATTGCTGAAGACTGGCTTGGAGAATTTTGAAAATTACTTTACTAGCATGTGAGATGAGTGCAATTGTACATTAGTTTGAGCATTCTTTGGCATTGCCTTTCTTTGGGATTGGAATGAAAACTGACCTTTTCCAGTCTTGTGGCCACTGCTGAGTGTTCCAAATTTGCTGGCATATTGAGTGCAGCACTTTCATAGCATCATCTTTCAGGATTTGAAACAGCTCAACTGGAATTTCATCACCTCCACTAGCTTTGTCCATAGTGATGCTTTCTAAGGCCCACTTGACTTCACATTCCAAGATGTCTGGCTCTAGATTAGTGATCACATAATCATGATTATCTGGGTCATGAAGATGGTGGAGAGTTCTGACAAAATGTGGTCCACTGCAGAAGGGAATGGCAAACCACTTCAGTATTCTTGCCTTGAGAACCCCATGAACAGTATGAAAAGACAAAATGATAGGATACTGAATGAGGAACTCCCCAGGTCATTAGGTGCCCAATATGCTACTGGAGATCAGTGGAAAAATAACTCCAGAAAGAATGAAGGGATGGAGCCAAAGTAAAAACAATACCCAGTTGTGGATGTGACTGGTGATAGAAGCAAGATCAGATGCTGTAAAGAGCAATATTGCATAGGAACCTGGAATGTCAGGTCTATGAATCAAGGCAAATTGGAAGTCATCAAACAAGAGATGGCAAGGGTGAACATCGACATTCTAGGAATCAGTGAACTAAAATGGACTGGAATGGGTGAATTTAACTCAGGTGACCATTATATCTACTACTGCGGGCAGGAATCCCTCAGAAGAAATGGAGTAGCCATCATGGTCAACAAAAGAGTCCTAAATGCAGTACTTGGATGCAATCTCAAAAACAACAGAATGATCTCTGTTCATCTCCAAGGCAAACCATTCAATATCACAGTGATCCAAGTCTATGCCCCAACCAGTAATGGTGAAGAAACTGAAGTTGAACGGTTTTATGAAGACCTACAAGACCTTCTAGAACTAACACCCAAAAAAGATGTCCTTTTACTTGTAGGGGACTAGAATGCAAAAGTAGGAAGTCAAGAGATACCTGGAGTAACAGGGAAATTTGGCCTTGGAATGCGGAATGAAGCAGGGCAAAGACTAATAGAGTTTTGCCAAGAGAATGCACTGGTCATAGCAAACACCCTCTTCCAACAACACAAGAGAAGACTCTACACGTGGACATCACCAGATGGTCAACACCAAAATCAGATTGATTATATTCTTTGCAGCCAAAGATGGAGAAGCTCTATACAGTCAACAAAAATAAGACCAAGAGCTGACTGTGGCTCAGATCATGAACTCCTTATTGCCAAATTCAGACTTAAAGAAAGTAGGGAAAACCGCTAGACCATTCAGGTATGACCTAAAGCAAATCCCTTATGATTATACAGTGGAAGTGAGAAATAGATTTAAGGGTCTAGATCTGATAGATAGAGTGCCTGATGAACTATGGAATGAGGTTCATGACATTGTACAGGAGATAGGGATCAAGACCATCCCCATGGGAAAGAAATGCAAAAAAGCAAAATGGCTGTCTGGGGAGGCCTTACAAATAGCTGTGAAAAGAAGAGAGGCGAAAAGCAAAGGAGAAAAGGAAAGATATAAGCATCTGAATGCAGAGTTCCAAAGAATAGAAAGAAGAGATAAGAAAGCCTTCTTCAGCAATCAATGCAAAGAAATAGAGGAAAACAACAGAACTGGAAAGACTAGAGATCTCTTCAAGAAAATTAGAGATACCAAGGGAACATTTCATGCAAAGATGGGCTCAGTAAAGGACAGAAATGGTCGGGACCTAACAGAAACAGAAGATATTAAGAAGAGATGGCAAGAATACACAGAAGAACTGTACAAAAAGGATCTTCACGACCCAGATAATCACGATGGTGTGATTACTCATCTAGAATCAGACATCTTGGAAGGTGAAGTCAAGTGGGCCTTAGAAATCATCACTACGAACAAAGCTAGTGGAGGTGATATAATTCCAGTGGAGTTATTTCAAATCCTAAAAGATGAAGCTGTGAAAGTGCTGCACTCAATATGCCAGCAAATTGGGAAAACTCAGCAGTGGCCCCAGGACTGGAAAAGGTCAGTTTTCATTCCAATCCCAAAGAAAGGCAATGCCAAAGAATGCTCAAACTACGTATCTATAATTGTCTCAAATTTAACATTTTCAGAATACATTTTCTGATTTATATTTCCAAATTTATTTCTCCATCTTAGTAGTAGCAAACTGTGTTTCTCCCACTACAACTACTAAAGCAAAGCAAAAAAACATAAGCTAAGCTATATTTTGGTAAAAGCTATATATATATATTTTTTAATCTAAGCTATGTATTTCATTCCTTTTTCTTTTCAGTTATTATGGCATTTCCACAAGTGGTGAAAAGTAAACACAACTTGTGAAAAATGGACAACACTGAGTACAACCCTGGCTCAATTACTCACCAATTCTGTGATCCTGAGCAACTCTTCTACCCTTTCTGAGAACTCTGCTTTTATTTTGTTAAATATAAATATATAAAAAGAATGGTTTGTTGGACACATTAAAAAGATCATACACCATGACCAAGTGGGCTTTATCCCAGGGATGCAAGGATTCTTCAATATCCGCAAATCAATCAATGTAATACACCATATTAACAAATTGAAAAATAAAAGCCATATGATCTTCTAAATAGATGCAGAGAACGCCTTTGACAAAATCCAACATCCATTTATGATAAAAAAAACTCTCCAGAAAGCAGGAATAGAAAGAACATACCTCAACATAATAAAAGCTATATATGACAAACCCCTAGGAAACATTATCCTCAATAGTGAAAAATTGAAAGCATTTCCCCTAAAGTCAGGAATAAGACAAGGGTGCCCACTTTCACTACTACTATTCAACATAGTTTTGGAAGTTTTGGCCACAGCAATCAGAGCAGAAAAAGAAATAAAAGGAATCCAAATTGGAAAAGAAGAAGCAAAACACTCACTGTTTGCAGATGACATGATCCTCTACATAGAAAACCCTAAAGACTCCACCAGAAAATTACTAGAGCTAATCAATGAATATAGTAAAGTTGCAGGATATAAAATCAACACCCAGAAGTCCCTTGCATTCCTATACACTTATAATGAGAAAATAGAAAGAGAAATTAAGGAAACAACTCAATTCACCGTTGCAACGAAAAGAATAAAATACTTAGGAATATATCTACCTAAAAAGAAACTAAAGACCTATATATAGAAAACTATAAAACACTGGTGAAAGAAATCAAAGAGGACACTAATAGATGGGGAAATATACTGTGTTCATGATTGGAAGAAGCAAGATAGTGAAAATTAGTATACTACCCAAAGCAATCTATAGACTCAATGCAATACCTGTCAAGCTACCAACGGTATTTTTCACAGAATTAGAACAAATAATTTCACAATTTGTATGGAAATACAAAAAATCTCGAATAGCCAAAGCAATCTTGAGAAAGAAGAATGGAACTGGAGGAATCAACCTGCCTGACTTTAGGCTCTACTACAAAGCCACAGTCATCAAGACAGTATGGAACTGGCACAAAGACAGAAATCTAGATCAATGGAACAAAATAGAAAGCCCAGAGATAAATCCACGCACCTATGGACACCTTATGTTTGACAAAGGAGGCAAGAATATACAATGGAGAAAAGACAATCTCTTTAACAAGTTATGCTGGGAAAACTGGTCAACTACTTGTAAAAGAATGAAACTTGAACACTTTCTAACATCATACACAGTAATAAACTCAAAATGGATTAAAGATCTAAACATAAGGCCAGAAACTATAAAACTCCTAGAGGAGAACATAGGCAAAACACTCTCCAGCATACATCACAGCAGGATCCTCTATGACCCACCTCCCAGAATATTGGAAATAAAAGCAAAAATAAATAAATGGGACCTAATGAAAATTAAAAGCTTCTGCACAACAAAGGAAACTATAAGCAAGGTGAAAAGACAGGCTTCAGAATGGGAGAAAATAATAGCAAATTAAGCAACTGACAAACAACTAATCTCAAAAATATACATGCAACCCCTGCAACTCAATTCCAGAAAAATAAACGACCCAATCAAAAAATGGGCCAAAGAACTAAATAGACATTTCTCCAAAGAAGACATACAGATGGCTAACAAACACATGAAAAGATGCTCAACATCACTCATCAGAGAAATGCAAATCAAAACCACAATGAGGTCCCATTCACACCAGTCAGAATGGCTGTGATCCAAAAGTCTACAAGCGATAAATGCTGGAGAGGGTGTGGAAAAAAGGGAACCCTCTTACACGGTTGGTGGGAATGCAAACTAGTATAGCCACTATGGAGAACAGTGTGAAGATTCCTTTAAAAACTGGAACTAGAACTGCCTTATGACCCAGCAATCCCACTGCTGGGCATACACACCAAGGAAACCAGAATTGAAAGAGACATGTGTACCCCAATGTTCATCGCAGCACTGTTTATAATAGCCAGGACATGGAAGCAACCTAGATGTCCATCAGCAGATGAATGGATAAGAAAGCTGTGGTACATATACACAATGGAGTATTACTCAGCCATTAAAAAGAATACATTTGAATCTGTTCTAATGAGGTGGATGAAACTGGAGCCTATTATACAGACTGAAGTAAGCCAGAAAGAAAAACAGCAATACAGTATACTAACGCATACATATGGAATTTAGAAAGATGGTAATGATAACCCTGTATGCAAGACAGCAAAAGAGACGCAGATGTATAGAACAGTCTTTTGGACTCTGTGGGAGAGGGAGAGGGTGGGATGATTTGGGAGAATGGCATTGAAACATGTATAATATTATATATGAAATGAATCGTCAGTCCAGGTTCGATGCAGGATACAGGATGCTTGGGGCTGGTGCACTGGGATGACCCAGAGGAATGGTATGGGGAGTGGGGTGGGAGGGGGGTTCAGGATGGAGAACATGTGTACACCTGTTGAGGATTCATGTTGATGTATGGCAAAACCAATATAATATTGTAAATTAATTAGCCTCCAATTAAAATAAATAAATATATATTTTTAAAAAAAGAATGGATTGTTGGGAGAATTAAATAAGATTATAAATCATATCCCAGCTGTCACTTTTGTGATCATTTTTAAGCATCATGTGGTAGTATTTTTAGGAAATAAAGGCAGATTGTTATCTCAGTTCTTGTCTTTGTGTGTGTGTGTATTTTAATTAATTTATTTTTTATTGAAGAATAATTGCTTTACACAATTTTGCTGTTTTCTGTCAAACCTCAACATGAATCAGCCATAGTTTTTAAAATAATTTTTGTTGGAATATAGTTCTCTCAGGTCATATCTTGAGTTATCCACCCACCAGTTGCTTCTCAGCCTATTGTGCTGATGTAAACTTACATCTCTGCTTGTCACCATCAAGGATGATTAGACATGGTGGCTTAATACAACACTGTTCTTTTCACTTAGGTTTAATTGGAGGAAGAGTGAGGAGAGGCAGCTTGTTATGGCTCCATTCTTTTGTTCTCCACACCATCACATGAATTATATTGATATAACCAAGTAACCATAGGAACTTATAAACATGGAAGATAAAAATATTAAAGCTTTTGTGCTAAATATTAATTTCCTATAATTAAAGAAAGAAGAATCTAGGAAGTTAAATTCTTCATAAAGGTCCTTAATTCATTGCCTTAGTTTCTCACTTTGCTTTGATTTCTTTATTATTGAAACAGCTTTTCTTTTTTCTAATCTCCATTGACCAAATCTCTCATGTATTACTGACATGGGCCAGTTTTAGCTGATTCCACCTATCTTTTCTTAAGCTCTAAGTGTTAGAATAATGTCCTAGGAAGCAAGGTTCTGGGAGGGTGTGGAGAGGACTTTGGCTGCCCAAGTGCCACCAAGAAATTTAAATTTGGACCCTTTGAGATTTTCCCATCAAGTGAGTTGTAGATAGGACCATTGATTCTTTCACCAATTAACTACCGAATTCTCTGTCTATTTCTAATATGAATATTTCTGTTTCCTTCCTTTCTTACCTCAGCACTGCTATCTCAATTTTCATTCTCATATTTTCTTATAATTCTTTGAATTTTTATATCTCTTCTTCTTGGGAAGAATTTTTGTATTTCTTGGTATTTAAGAATAACTGTTCATTAGTTTTGTGATATTATTTTCCTTGGTTTAGTCTTCATGCTCAGTCATGTCTGACTCTTTGTGACCGCATGGACTATAGCCCACTAGGCTCCTCTGTCCATGGGAATCTTCAGGTAAGAATACTGGAGTGAGTTGTCAGTTACTACTCCAGGGGATCTTCCCAACCTAGGGATCGAACCCACGTCTCCTGCTTCTCCTGCATTGGCAAGTGGATTCTTTACCACTGTACCTGGGAAGCCTAATGAATAGGATATTTGATATTTATTAAAGTAATGATAAATTCACTGTTCAAATATTAAATACATGTATTTATATAGTAACAAAGAAAATGTCATTTAGAGCAGGACTTTAAGAAATATAAAATCCAGCCATAAGGCAATGTTGGTTTAATTGGACTAATGTTAATCACTGCATAAGTCAGCACTTAGGGGAGAACATAGTGCAGACTCCATTTTGCACCAGTAAGGAATTTCTTTCCCAGCCCCCTAGAGCCATTATCTTAATAATCTTAATTCTACATTTTAATAAGTACCCAGGTGATAATTATTCACCTAAACTTGGAAAACATTCCATTGGGCAGTATTCATCAGAACAGGAACTATGTTTTTCCATTGTATTTCCAGTGCCAACTAAAGTGCATTGGTGTTGAAGAAACTCAAAAGCATCCATATGAATTTATTAAATTCTCCTGACAATTTAGGTGTTATTGTTTCATTTGAAAAATGAGAGACAAAAACTTTAAGAAGTTAGAAGACTCTGTCAAACTCACTTCTTAGTGAGTTTGTTAATCTGACAGGCCAGATTTTGGGATTGCAACTATGTATGTGATGGTGTGCCACAAGAATCTGACTTTTTTTCCTTCTTGGTGAGTATCTGGCTCAAAAATGTCCAACTCATTCAGCCTGGAGGACACATTTAGATTTGGAGATAAGTGGAGCAAGAAATTTAATCCATCAAAATCCCATCAAGGGAAATTAGCTTGGAAAATTCCTTATCAATAACAAAAAAAAAAGTATTGCTTCATTCGATAATTGACCTTTGAACAGAGGCCTTGTTCTGAGTTCTGTTTCTCATTTATTATTATTATTTTTTGTTTTTGGTTAAAAAAAATACCACAGTTTGTTTAGAATCCTTTAGAAGCAGTCTTGAGGGAAAAACATAAGAGACTCTTTCAAAATCCAAGATGATCCAGATCAGGATTCCTATCTCTAAACTGAGTTTTTTTATCGATTTCTAACATTTTGTTAACTGACAGACACCAGGAGTACCACAGGAGCCTCCACATTCATGCTGTCTCAGAGCTGAGATGTTCCCAGTGAGTAATCATCACCTTTCAGCTCTGTTATCCATATCCTGACCACTTCCACACATGGCTTGCAAGGCTCTAGAGCATCATCAGTGGGTAGCCACAGTAACAAATCAGAGAAAATTTTCTAGTTCTTGTGGTCTAGATTGTTAAACATATATAAATCTATGGTATGTGGGTTTGTGCATGTCTGTACATAGCCTCTAAGAGAAAGCATATGGCTGTTAGTATGTTAGTGGAAGCTTCTAAGTAGTGATGGTATGAATATTTCATGTTTCCTCCTGTAACCTGTTCTGTAACCTGTTTCTAAAGGGATAAAAAGAGAGAGAAGAGGACAAAAGAGGTCAGTTTCCATAGGAACGAATATAACCATGGAAAAAAACCTGTTAAAGCTAGAGTATTGCCTGAAGTTAAACTGAACTCACACCACCAGAGTGTTATGAGCAACACATTTACCTAATTCACTTGCATTTTCAAAAGTCATATCTAAAACCTTCCATAGTGATAGACTACCATATAAAAATTAACTATCTGGTCTCTGAAAACAAAAATACTTTAAATCAGTATATTAACTATATTTTTAAAAATTTTAGTTGGTACTATTTGAATATGGAGGAAAAAGCCAGTTAAAGCACAAATATTCTAGGAGAAATTTAAAGTATTACAGAATAATAACTTTGTCTGAAATGTAGTACATCTAACGGTAAACACACTAAGAACTTAACAGAAAGCCTGAAGAATCAAAAAATAATAACAAAGTAATAAATAACTTTTAAAAGTTTTCTAAATTTACAAGCTGAATTAATAGCAAAAATATTCAATTTAAAAGAAAAATTGTTGACTTACAGACAACTCCCAATAATCAATATAAGAAAGCAAATCTGACCTATATTCATATTTTAAAGGTCCAGAGGAAAATTTTCATTTTAGAAAAATAATTCTCATGTGAACTCTTAAAATTTCTGCTTATAGCTTTTGAAGAGGAATTTTTAAAATACTGACAACGGATAAGTCCTGGATCTCAGAATTATCTTTGAATTCTTCTTCCCTCTCTCTCTATGCCCAATTCATCATAAAACCCTGTCTTCTGTCAATTCTCATCCATGATCCATGACTTCACTCTAGCCCTTCTTTACCCCAGTTGCTCTAGGTCCCCACTTTGCAAGATTCCAATGTTCCAAAATTCCTTTTTTGTACTTACTTGTCCACACTCCCAGTCCTAATGAGGTGGTTTACCATTTGTTTGTCTCACGGGCCTGGTTAAGTGATTTTGAAATATAATGTAAATGACTAATGAAGAGGTCTGTGTGTTATACTTCCTACCCAGGGCAATCTGAATTTAAAAGGGAGATTTATAATCTCCCAAAAATAATGTGTTGATTGAAATCATTTAGAAATGGGAGAAACATATTTTTATTTAAGTAAACAAATAAATATTCATAGGAAACTAAATATATGATGCTAGAGTTTCAGCAATAACACAGCTGTAGACTGCAATAGTCTCAATTTGCATACTTTTAGCAACTAACTCCTTCATATACAATCATCAGCTCTGCAACAAAACTTTGGAAACTTAGAAGCAACCTGATTTGTTCTTTACCACCTCTACTACATCCTAAATTTATAGCACCAGCTACCCTTAAAATGGAGACACAGTGAGGCTGAAAACAAGAAGCTGTTTAAGAATCAGCAAGAGTCATCAAATAATCTTCTTTACCATCCATTCCCAACCTCTGCAGAAGACTGAACATTTGTCTTTGAGATGGTGAGACAGAAGCTTATTTGAGAAGGTTAAAAAGTCTGTCCCTTGGAAGCACACACCACAGATGGGGGCAGAAATCCATATTAAAAGCTGAGTTAAGTCAAAGTCTATAGATCATATACTGAATTTTGAAAACCCAACTTTTTCCCTCATTGGGATCTCAGAAATGATGACAGATAGACTAATAATCTCCAGGTCAAAGACTGAAAAATTCATTTTGCAAAATCTGACTGGCACAAGAGAAGAGAACTAAAGGTACTGATAATCAGCCCAGCCAGATGAACCAAGCCAGAGATCAATGACTCAAGACTTAAAATTTAACAGGGCTAGAGGGAGAAATCAACAAATCCACATTCACAGGTAGTAATTTTAACATCTATTTCTTTGTAATTGATAGAACAAGCAAAAAAAAAAAAAAATCAGTAACATTGACGTTTTGAATTAACATTGCCAAACTTGACCTAACTAACGTTTACTCATTATACAAAACTGCAGAATGTGCTTTTTAAATGTACTGTGAAATGCTCACTAAGACAGACCACATGTTGGGCCATAAAACAAATCAGGATAAATCTTTAAAAACTGAAATTATGTGATTTCATATCACAGTTGCATTTAATTTAAAAAAAATCAGTAAGATATCTAGAACATCTATAAATATTTAGAAATTAACTTCTAAGTAACTGATGGAGCAAAGAATAAACCACAGGGAAATTAGAAAATATTTCCTATTAAATGCTAATAAAAACATAATAGACCAAAACTAGCAGGATGTAGCTAAAGTAGTGCTGATGCAGTACTTATAAAGAAATTTATGGTTTAGGATGTTCATATTTAACTGCAAAGCCAATTATCTAAAACAAGGCACTCTGCTAGATACCAGAATACAATGGTAACAAAAATACAGTCCCTGTCCTGATGGTGAATACAGATGGCAAACGTTGCCATATACTATCATGAATAACCACCATCAGGGGTATTCATGAAAATGTAGAGTCATTAATATGCACACCAAATTACAGATTTCCTTCTTGAAGCAAGTTCGTTGTTGCAGTATGCCCTTCACAACAAGGAGATCCATGTGGCTACAAACCGTATGCAGAAGCCTTCAATTTCATTACATATTAGGAAGGTGCTAATTAGAAACAATGAGAATTCATTACACACACCCAAAAAAATAGCTAGATGAAAAGGACAGAAAATGCCAAGTGTTTCAAAGACATGGAACAACCAGAACCTTCATCTACTGTTGGTGGGAATTTAAAGTGATTCAAGGCTGTATATTGTCACCCTGCTTATTTTACTTATATGCAGAGTGCATCATGAGAAACGCTGGACTGGAAGAAACACAAGCTGGAATCAAGATTGCTGGGAGAAACATCAATAACCTCAGATATGAAGATGACACCACCCTTACAGCAGAAAGTGAAGAGGAACTAAAAAGCCTCTAATGAAAGTGAAAGAGGAGAGCGAAAAAATTGGCTTAAAGCTCAACATTCAGAAAACGAAAATCATGCCATCCGGTCCCATCACTTAATGGGAAATAGATGGGGAAACAGTGGAAGCAGTGTCAGACTTTATTTTGGGGGGCTCCAAAATCACTGCAGATGGTGACTGCAGCCATGAAATTAAAAGACGCTTACTCCTTGGAAGAAAAGTTACGACCAACCTAGATAGTATATTCAAAAGCAGAGACATTACTTTGCCAACAAAGGTCTGTCTAGTCAAGGCTATGGTTTTTCCTGTGGTTGTGTATGGATGTGAGAGTTGGGCTGTGAAGAAGGCTGAGCACCGAAGAATTGATGCTTTTGAACTGTGGAGTTGGAGAAGACTCTTGAGAGTCCCTTGGACTGCAAGGAGATCCAACCAGTCCATTCTGAAAGAGATCAGCCCTGGGATTTCTTTGGAAGGAATGATGCTAAAGCTGAAGCTCCAGCACTTTGGCCACCTCATGCGAAGAGTTGACTCATTGGAAAAGACTCTGATGTTGGGAGGGATTGGGGGCAGGAGGAGAAGGGGACAACTGAGGATGAGATGGCTGGATGGCATCACGGACTCGATGGGTGTGAGTCTGAGTGAATTCCATGAGATGGTGATGGACAGATGTGCTGCGATTCATGGGGTCGCAAAGAGTGGGACACGACTGAGCGACTGAACTGAACTGAACTGAAGCACTTTGAAGAGCTGTTTGGCTCTTCAAAGTGATAGCTATAATTGAATACGCATGTAACCCAGGACTCAGCAGTTTACTTCCTTAGTGAATGATAAGTAGAAAGTTACCCTTGTGTAAGGAGAGGCAGACCCTTCAGCTAACCATCCAATCAATAGCTGCCTAATCCCACCAAGCATTTTACCAGCCCTGCTGCTAATATGCCCACAGTACTCCAAAAATAGTCAGGGGGCATAAAACCCCCCACCCACCAACTGGCAGAACTTTCCCTACTCTAGCACTTGCACACAGCTCACATTCTCTTGTACTGAAGTAACTTTTGGCGGCCATTGGACTCATTAACTCCTCTTATATATTCCATGAATGTGCTCAGTCCATGGGGTCACAAAGAGTTGGAGGCTACTTTAGTAAAGAAATGCTCAAAGTTCTCCAAGCCAGGCTTCAACAGTATGTGAACCACAAACTTCCAGATGTTCAAGCTGGTTTTAGAAAAGGCAGAGGAACCAGAGATCCAATTGCCAACATCTGTTGGATCATCAAAAAAGCAAGAGAGTTCCAGAAAAGCATCTACTTCTGTTTTATTCACTATGTCAAAGCCTTTGACTGTGTTGATCACAACAAACTGCGGAAAATTCTTCAAGAGATGGGAATACCAGATCACCTGACCTGCCTCTTGAGAAATCTGTATGCAGGCCAGGAAGCAACAGTTAGAACTGGACGTGGAACAACAGACTGGTTCCAAATCAGGAAAGGAGTACACCAAGGCTGTATACTGTCACTCTGCTTGTTTAAATTATATGCAGAGAACATCATGAGAAATGCTGGGTTGGATGAAGCACAAGCTGGAATCAAGATTGCTGGAAGAAATATCAATAACCTCAGATATGCAGATGACACTACCCTTATGGCAGAAAGTGAAGAAAAACTAAAGAGCCTCTTGATGAAAGTGAAAGAGGAAAATGAAGAAGTTGGTTTAAAACTCAACATTCAGAAAACTAAGATCATGACATCTGGTCCCGTCACTTCATGGCAAATAGATGGGGAAACAGCGGAAACAGTGAGGGACTTTATTTTGGGGGGGCTCCAAAATCGCTGCAGATGGTGACTGCAGCCATGAGATTAAAAGATACTCACTCCTTGGAAGAAAAGTTATGACCAACCTAGACAGCATATTCAAAAGCAGAGACATTACTTTGCCAACAAAGGTCCGTCTAGTCAAAGCTATGTTTTTTCCAGTAGTCATCTACGGTTGTGACAGTTGGACTAAAGAGAAAGCTGAGCACAGAAGAATTGATGCTTTTGAACTGTGGACTCTTTATAGAGTTCCTTGGACAGAAAGGAGATCCAACCAGTCCCTTCTAAAGGAAATCGGTCCTGAATATTCATTGGAAGGACTGATGCTGAACCTGAAACTCCAATACTTGGGCCACCTGATGTGAAGAAATGAGTCATTGGAAAAGACCCTGATGCTGACCAAGATTGAAGGCGGGAGGAGAAGGGGATGACAGAGGGTGAGAAGGTTGGATGTCATCACCAACTCAGTGGACATGAGTTTGAGTAAGCTCTGGGAGTTGGTGATGGACATGGGAAGCCTGGCGTGCTGCAGTTCATGGGGTCACAAAGAGTCGGATGTGACTGAGTGACTGAACTGAGCTGAACTGACCTAGTGACTAAAACAACAACAATGCTGTGTATCTATCCATCTGTCTTAGCTACCTACCTATCACATCTTCTTCATTCAGTCATCTCTTTATGGATACTTTGTTTCTACATTTTGATAACTGTAAATAATGTGTCTTTTAGCAGGGGAGAGCAGATATCTCTCCAGTAGCATATTCTCATTTCCACTGCATATATTCCCCGAGGCAGGGTTGCTGAATTGTACAATAGTACTATTTTCAATTTTTTGAGGAAACTTCATGCTGTTTTCCCTACTGGTTTCAATAATTTACATTCCTAAAACAGTGCACAAGTGTTCCCTTTCTCCACATCCTCACCAGTACTTCTTATCCCTTATCTTTTGGTGATGACCATTCCAACAGGTGTGAGGTACTATCTCATAGTGGTTTTGATTTGCATTTCCCTGATATCAGTGATGTTGAGCCTCTTTCCAAGTATCTGTCGGAATGTTGTTTAGTCGCTCAGTTATGTCTGATTTTTTGCAGCTCCGTGGACTATAGCCCACCAGGCTGGTCTGCCATGGACTTTTCCAGGCAAAAATATTGGAGTGGGGTGCCATTTCCTACTCCAGGGCCATCTTCCCAACCAAAGGCTTGAACCCACATCTATTGTATCTCCTGCACTGGCAGGCAGATTCTTTATCACTACCACCACCTCAAATCCATCAATACGTACATCTAGCTATAATAGGCTGAATTATGGGAAGAATATGCACAGTAAAGCATCTTGCTATATAACCTGCAGCTGTCAATCAAGTCTGTCAGTCAACAATTCCCTTGGATTATGCAACTGACTGGATTATGCAAATGACTGCCTTGAGTTTGTACCCTGGTCCTCTAGGGCCATTTGCCTCCCTTGACGTGGCCCACCTCTCTCTTGCGTTCTCTCTCTTTTCTTTGTGTGTGCTCAGTTGCCTCCAACTCTCTGCAACCTAGTCTTTCCTTAGGTAATAAATTTCTTGCAGTGGGTAAGACTTTAGATTCTTCTTTTCATCCTTACTGTAAACCAAGACTCACAGAAGGAAGGATCTCTAGACTCTCCTTCCACTAACAGTGAACACCCTCCAAAAATGTGTATTAATATGTTGATAAAAACTGTGTATGTACAATCATATTTGGAGTAGCTCTATTTGGAAAAAAAACAGATAAAAACCACCTGTCAACAGTAGAACAAATTTAAAAGAAAAAACTGACACAACCACACACTATACAGCAATGACTATGAAAAAATGCAAATGCATGTAAAAGTTGACTGAATATCATAAATGTAATGTTAAATAAAAGGAACCCCATAGATAAGGTGGTATCGACAGAGTGATCCTACTCCTATAAATTTCATATCAGATAAAGCTATTTCATAATAGTAAAAGTAAGAATAATGATTTGCCTTGGAAGTGATGGGTGGTGACTGCTAAGGGGTATAAAACTAGCTTTGGGATGCTGGCGATATACTGTTCCTCAACTTGTATAATGTTAACATTTGAGGGTTCACTTGGTGAAAGTTCTTTCATAGAATTTTGTTCACACATATTGTCTATCTGTAATATTCAAAGTAAACTCAAATAAAAACAGAAGAGATATTTTCCTTTATTTTTAATTTGATTCATAAAAGTCATCATATGACTGTCTTATTATTAGGGTTTCTTATGCTAAGAGTTGACAACCACTGTTCTTTTTCTCATTACACTTAGTTAAAATGACCTACACTTAGTTTGTTCTCAGATTTACCATGTACTAATTGGATGTTAAAATGAATGGGAGACCTTTAACATTTTCAAATAGCAAGTTTACTATTTCATTAAGAGAATTATTTTTGAAGTGAACTAACTCTGAAATCTCCCTGTCCTCCAATATAATCCTTTTTGAATTACAAAGGGAACCACAGATATAGAGATGATACCACTCTAATGCCAGAAAGTTGAGAGGGACTAAAGAGCGATGAGAGTGAAAAATCTGGCTTAAAACTCAACATCCAAAAAACTAAGATCGTGTCATTTGGTCCTATCACTTTAAGGCAAATAGATGGGGAATAAATGGAAAGAGTGGCAAATTTTATTTTCTTGGGCTCCAAAATCACTGTGGATGATGACTGAAGCCAATGAAAATAAAAGACACTTGCTCCTTGGAAGAAAAGCTATGCCATACCTAGACAGCATATTAAAATCAGACATCACTTTGCTGACAAAAGTCCATATAGTCAAAGCTGTGGTTTTTCCAGTGGTCATGTATGGATGTGAGAGCTGGACCATAAATAAGGCTGAGCTCCAAAGAACTGATGCTCTCAAATTATGGTTCATTAGTGCATCAAATAGGTCAGCTGAAAACACCTATGCAATAATTGCATTAATTTGAAAGCATCAGTTTTCCTAAGCTTCAGGATCAAACCCACGTCTCTTACATCTCCTACAATGACAAGCAGGTTGGTTTTTTGTTTTTTGTGTTTTTTTTTTTTTTTGCCACTGGTACCACCTGGGAAACCTTTGAGTCAAGATATTTCCCTGCCAAATCAAAATGATTTGGAAATTGCACTTGAAATATGTCTAATATTGGAAATTAAGAAAGCGGAATAATAGTCGTTTGTCTTAGTATATAGACCTCTCAAAGTACATTAGAGTTTTATATTTTCTGGTTTCTTAAAATAACTGATTTCTTGATGGCATCTTAAAATAAGAGTATGCCAACCTTCGTTACAGTTGCACAAATTTATACTGGTAGATAAACCATAATTGTTTTCCCTTTTATTAACATCCTTTGAAAAAAATTCTATTTTGCTTTTTTCTAATAATTATGAGGCATTTTATGTTTTAATACTTTCTATTCATAATACATCTTTACTTACACTTTTATTGTTTCTGAATTGATTACTGTTTTAGTTTCTATGGTAACTCTGCCAGTTGCCTACCTATAAATAGATATTTTGTAACAGCAGGCTTATGAAAGTTCATTTCTTGAGTACCCTCCTGCAAAAAGAATTGCTAGAAAAATAACATATGAAGCAAACGTTTACATGTCAGGGTGTAAAAATAGAAGACTAAAATTAAAAATTCATGTAGGTGTAGGTTGGCAAGTACACAGTGAGAAGAGAGAATACATGAGTATTTAAAAAGAAAAATGTACAGTTGGGATATATGTTTTATTTTAGCCCCACTAAAAATTTCATGATACTTAAAAAAATAATATTTATTAACCACATATGAACTATCTAGCTTGCATTTCTTTCACTGGCATCTTAATACTACTCTTTAATGTGACTTTGTGGAAACTCTTTTGTATGAATATTATTCTTCAGAACATAATGAAAGTTTGAAAGTTTAATCGCTCAGTCGTGTCTGACTCTTTGTGACCCCATGGATTGTAGACTACCAGCCACCTCCGTCCACTCTGGATTTTCTAGGCAAGAGTCCTGGAGTGGGTTGCCATTTCCTTCTCCATTTAGAACATATATATATATACACACACACAAAATCTCCCATTCTATTCTTTATCTTTTAACTTTATTTGTATTGTGGCTGTATTTGCCATACAGTTTTGTGTCTCACTTAGGAAGTCTTTCCTACTGCAATATTGTATTGATAAAAAACATCCCCATACATTTCTTTTCTTTTTTAAATAGTCTTTAAATGTATTATGCTTTTAATTGATCCAAAATTTCTTGTTTGTTTAGTGTGAGATAGTAATTTTTTTTATATAAAGGCAGTTGGATTTCAGCACTTATCCTTTCCCTGATAATTTTAAGTATTCTATTTATTATATATTAAATTTCAAAGGTATATAGATCTGTTTTTGGTCCCTGTACTATACCTCATTCATTTGTTTTTCTGTCCCCACAACGATAGTTCTTAAATAGCATGTTTTAATATAAATAAGTGTGTTTCAAATGTGTTAGTATTCTGTTTATTTGCTCTTTTATATGAGCCTAAAATCAGCTTGAAGTTCCATAAAATCCCCATTACTATTAGCATTTAGTCTATTATTTAATTAAGGAACAATTTACATCTATATAACCTTTTATTTTCCCATTCAGAGACAGAGCAAGTGTCTACAAACGTAGGCACTCTGCTTGGTTTTATGTTCAACAATACAGTGACATGTTATTCCCTGATCAGATAGAATTGTGTAGTTTTGTGCTATTGTACATAAACTACAACAATGTTAGCATGCTTATCTTGCATTTTATCATTCAACTATACTCTGTTTTTAGTTCTATTTGCTTTTTTGTTTTATATATAAATATTTAAAGGCATGTTAAGATATGCTTTCCTTTACTACCACATATCTTACAAAACTTGTAAACCAATTTTTATAGCTCTCAAGATTTTTGTATGCTTTTAAAAAATAAAGTACCATAATCTTGGAGAAAAACAAGATTGTACATATACATAAATGTACATGAGTCTGTACATAGTGTCCCAATTAATATGTATCTAGAGACAGTAAGAACTGTAATTCTGCAAAATAAGTAACATTTCACTCTTTCTTATAAAAAATATTAATTTCAATGTTTTCCTAGATTTAAAGTGCATTATAAATGTTCACATGATATAATCACCAATGAATTGTGAACTCCTCAAATTGTATGGATCCACCTAGCCATGTTAGTACCCCAGGCCCACCCAGTACACTCATTCCACATTGTTGGATAAACTGACCATTCCTTACTACCTAATTATTTTTGGTCATCAAAGAAAGTCACAGTTTGACTGAAGTCTATGCTTATGAAATTTTACTCCACTTTGAAAGAATTGTATTTTCTTTTGCTACATTTTGTCTTATTCCTAAATGCTTTTTACGTACCAGATTATTGTGCATTCAACTGAAAAAACAAAAAAGGTTTTCACTTTAATCAGAATCATCAAAGGGCTACCTGTAAGTGTCTCACATAAGGAAACAAAAATAACAAAAGTGGCTACACTAAAAATAATCTAATTTTCTAGAAAAAGTTTTTAAGCAAAACATTAATATCATTTGAATACTGCTCATTGTCCTTTTCTTCTGCATTTTGATTATAAACATCATTAGCATTATACTTTCTGGCTAGATTCATGATACAAATCAATAAATTGTATTTCCTGTGCTCTTTTAATATACAGAAAACATGTTAGCATAGACAAATATAAATTATTCCTAACAGTTAAGACTCACATTAATCACTTCCTTTGAGGTTTCTTCAGAGAATGATTGTAATAGCATGAAACAGTCGTAGTATAGTATTGATTTTATTACAAGCAGTACAATATTCTATTAATGGATGCATTTTTGCATTCGTTTCAGAGGAGACTGTGTATGTCAGATATTTAATGTCTGTTAGACATTTAAACTGCTCTCTATTTAAAAGGATAAGTTGACCTTATCAGATGCCTATTAAGTGAAGTAACTATCTTGTAATAATCAAAATATCTTCTATTATAACAGAAATGAGATTCAATTACATCATACAGGTATTATTTATGAGGTGGAGTAGATTATGATTAAATACATACTTCTGGTGCTAAGGAAACTCAGCAATTTCTTTAAATGGTTATATTTGGTATGCCTACAACAAACAATACATTTAAAACACATAATTGTTATAAGTATGGGAAGGAAAAAAATAGACTCAAAAGTCAAATATCAGCAAAGTTCCCATTTCCTGATATGTTCAAAGAAGTGGAATGTATCCAAAGCAGAACTTATTCCATCTATATCACTGTTAATGGTATTTGTTTGAATACGTTATCAGAAAAGCAATAATTTTAAAAATGGGTGGTGATGCTAAAAAACAGATCTTAGTATCTGAGAGGAAATGGCTAATTCTATAAACTAGGATTAAGATCATGGCATCTGGTCCCATAACTTCATGGCAAATAGAAGGGAAAATAGTGGATACAGTGACACATTTTATTTTCTTGGGCTCCAAAATCACTGCAAACATGAAATTTAAAAATGCTTTCTCTTTGGAAGGAAAGTTTTGACACACGTAGATAACATTAAAAAACAAAGACATCACTTTGCCAACAAAGGTCCACATAGTCAAAGCTATGGTTTTCCCAGTAGTCATGTACGGATTTCAGATTTAGACCATAAAGAAGGCTGAGCACCGAAGAATTGACGCTTTCAAATTGTGGTGCTAGAAAAATCACTTGAGAGTCCCTTGGACAGCAAAGCTTTTGTGTCTTGACTATCCTACAGTAGTATTCTTGTCTTAGAATCCCATGAACAGTATGAAAAGGCAAAAAGATAAGACACTTAAAGATGAACTCACCAGGTCAGTAGGTGCTCAATATGCTACGGGAGATCAGTGGAGAAATAACTCCAGAAAAATGAAGAGATGGAGCCAAGGCAAAAACAACACCCAGGTGTGGATGTGATTGGTGATGGAAGTAAAGTCCATTGTTGCAAAGAGCAATATTGCATAGAAACCTGGATGTTAGGTCCATGAATCAAGACAAATGGGAACTGCTCAAACAGGAGATGGCAAGAGTGAACATTGACATTTTAGAAATCAGCAAACTAAAATGGACTGGAATGGGTGAATTTAACTCAGGTGACCATTATATCTACTACTGTGGGCAAAAACCCCTTAGAAGTGAAGTAGCCATCATAGTATACAAAAGACTCTGAAATTCAGTACTTGGATGCAATCTCCAAAATGACAGAATGATCTCTGTTCATTTTCAAGACAAATCATTCAATATCACAGTAATCCAAATCTATGCCCCAACCAGTCATGCTGAAGAAGCTGAAATTGAGCAGTTCTGTGAAGACCTACAAGACCTTCTAGAACTAACACCCAAGAAAGATGTCCTTTTCATTATAGGGGACTGGAATGCAAAAGTAGGAAGTCAGGAGATACCTGGAGCTACATGTAAATTTGGCCTCGGAGTACAAAACATAGCAGGTCAAAGGCTAACATAGTTTTGCCAAGAGAACACACTGGTCATAGCAAACACCCTCTTCCAACAACACAAGAGAAGACTCTATACATGGACATCACCAGATGGTCAGTACTGAAATCAGATTGATTATACTCTTTGCAGCCAAAGATGGAGAAGCTCTATATAGTCAGCAAAAATGAGACTGGGAGCTGACTGTGGCTCAGATCATGAACTTCTTATTGCCAAATTCAGCCTTAAATTGAAGAAAGTAGGGAAAACTACTAGACCATACATGTATGACCTAAATCATATCCATTACAAGTATACAGTGGAAGTGATAAATAGATTCAAGGGATTAGATCTGATAGATAGAGTGCCTGTAGAACAATGGATGAAAGTTCCTATCATTGTACAGGAGGCAGTGATCAAGACCACCTCCAAGAAAAAGAAATGAAAAAAGGCAAAATGGTTGTCTGAGGAGGCCTTACAAATAGCTGAGAAAAGAAGAGAAGTGAAAGCCAAAGGAGAAAAGAAAGACATAACATAAAAAGGAAAGACAAAACTCTGCATTGGAATGCAGAGTTCCAAAGAATGGCAAGGAGCGATGACACCTTCCTCAGGGATCAGTGCAAAGAAATAGAGGAAAGCACTAGAATGGGAAAGACTAGAGATCTCTTCAAGAAAATTAGAGACACCAACGGAACATTTCAAGCAAAGATGGGCACAATAAAAGACAGAAATGGTATGGACCTAACCAAAGCAGAAAATATTAAGAAGAGGTAGCAAGAATACACAGAAGAGCTATACAAAAAAGATCTTCGTGATCCAGATAACCACCATGGTGTGATCCCTCACCTAGAGCCAGACATCCTGGAGAGCAAAGTTAAGTGGGCAAAGCTAGTGGAGGTGATGGAATTCCAGTTGAGCTATTTCAAAGCCTGAAAGATGATGCTGTGAAAGTGCTACACTTAATATGCCAGCAAATTGGGAAAACACAGCAGTGGCCACAGGACTGGAAAAGATCAGTTTTTATTCCAATCCCAAAGAAAGGCAATGCCAAAGAATGCTCAAACTGCCACATAATTGCACTCATCTCACATGCTAGTAAAGTAATGCTCAAAATTCTCCAAGCCAGGCTTCAGCAATACATGAACCGTGAACTTCCTGATGTTCAAGCTGGTTTTAGAAAAGGCAGAGGAACCAGAGATCAAATTGCCAACATCCACTGGATCATCGAAAAAGCAAGAGAGTTCCAGAAAAACATCTATTTCTGCTTTATTGACTATGCCAAAGCCTTTGACTGCGTGGATCACAATAAACTGTCGAAAATTCTGAAAGAGATGGGAAACCAGATCACCTGATCTCCCTCCTGAGAAATCTGTATGCAGGTTAAGGAGCAACACTTATAAATGGACATGGAACAACAGACTGGTTCCAAATCGGGAAAGGAGTACGTTAAGATTGTATATTGTCACCCTGCTTATTTAACTTATATGCAGAATACATCATGTGAAATGGCAGGCTGGATGAAGTGCAAGCTGGAATCAAGATTGCCGGAAGAAAATACTTCAGATACACAGATGACACCATCCTTATGGCAGAAAGTGAAGAACTAAAGAGCCTTTTGATAAAAGTGAAAGAGGAGAGTTAAAAATTAGGCTTAAAACTCAACATTCAGAAAACTAAGATCATGGCATCTGGTCCCATCACTACATGGCAAATAGATGGGGAAACGATGGAAACAGTGCCAGACTTGACTTTATTTTTTGAGGCTCCAAAATCACTGAAGATGGTGTCTGTAGCCATGAAGTTAAAAGATGCTTGCTCCTTGGAAGAAAAGCTATGATCAACCTAGACAGCATATTTAAAAGCAGGGAGATTATTTTGCCAACACAGGCCCACCTAGTCAAAGCTATGGTTTTTCCAGTAGTCATGTATGGATGTAAGAGTTAGGACTATAAGGAAAGCTGAGCACTGTAGAATTGATGTTTTTGAACTGTGGTGTTGGAGAAGACTCTTGAGAGTCCAAGAGATCCAATCAGTCAATTCTAAAGAAAATCAGTCCTGAATATTCATTGGAAGGAGTGATGCTGAAACTGAAACTCCAGTACTTTGGCCACCTGATGGGAAGAACTGACTCGTTTGAAAAGACCCTGATGCTGGGAAAGATTGAGGGCAGGAGGAGAGGGGGATGACAGAGGATGAGATGGTTGGATGGCATCACCGACTCAATGGAGATGAGTTTAAGTAAGCTCTAGGAGTTGGTGATGGACAGGGAAGCCTGGTGTGCTGCAGTCTATGGGACTGCAGAGTCGGCCCAACTGAGCCACTAAACTGAACTGAACTGATCCTACAAATATAGATGACTTTTGACCTTTGTGATCTCCAAGTAGGAAGTACAGAAGACAGGCTACAAGGTCAGACTTCACCCTTTAACCTTGATTAGTACAATGCGCCATAATGTTTCCTTCTGCTCTGCTTTATTTATTCCCATTACAATACTCATATGGTCTTTTCACTCACCCACTCTCTTTGAGTTAGGGTCCTCTGACTGTTCCCTTCTCTCAAGATGTTCCCAGCTTTCTCTAAAAGAGAGATCTTCTGACTCTGGTTGGGAAATGTGGTTTCTTCTTCTGCCAACATGTAGACTCCCTCAGCCAGCTTTGCTGAACACATCTTTCAGATTCCGAATTTCTCATGGAATACAGCATTGGTTACACCGTGTGAACTTTGACTCATTCTAAATTCTATTTTGGATCTCTTCACATGGCTCATACACCTCTGTTTTTAAGACTGGTTTCCAACCTGTGCATTACTTTTGTCTCTATGTTCTCCCACCCTCAACTGCCAAGGTCTTTCTCCATTCTTTCTATTCCCTTAAAATCAGCGAGGATTCACTGAGCAACTTAACTATGTACCGGAAATGTACTTAATACAAACACAAGGTCCTTGTCCAAAAAACAGACTTTTCAAAACTTATGCTTCCCTCAAAACATTCTGAAATTCGGTTTATGCATTTTGAAGGACTGGTAAAACAGAGAAAGAAATGGAGAGATGTTAATCTATAATTTTCTTTTTTTAACAGTATGTCTATCCAATACTCAAGGACTGGAATTTGAGACTGATAAATCATTCACGTTCATCCAGAAAAGATTTGGGGTGAATTATTTTTAGATTACTTGGAAGAAGGGGAACTTAAATGCAAATTGTTTATACATTAAATGCATAATCTAAAATTATATCTGATTTTACTTCATTTTGAGCTACTACTGTTGAATCTGAGTCTGCAGATTGTGTAAGCCTCTGGGACCACTGAGATTAATTACATATAAGGGAAAATCAGAAACTGCCTATGTCAGAAAGCTCCAGTAATGATAATAATCTGTAAATGTAACAGAAGAGTCTAAAAATAATACAGATTTTAGAAATGAAAACAATAAAATTAACATCCAAAGAAAAAATGGGAAACCTAACAGTAAGAGGTTCACAGAAAAGCAAACAAAATAAGGCAAATCTGTTTCTGACCCTCATCAGATAGAAGGTATGAGACAGTCTTAGATTACTGTGTAGCTCATATTGAGTATGAGTGTTCAAGGTATTTTCACCTGCGTAAATGAGAGAATTTGAAACAAAGAATATCTCTATATCTGAAGCACTTTTTAAAAGGAATTTCACATTTCTCATGACATCCTTACAAGAATTTAAAAAGGAGGTCCTATGTCTTAATGTTCATCTTATAGGATATGGAAAGAAAAATGAACTGGAAAATGGTTTGAGGGAGAATGGAAACAATCTTCTCTGACCTCACAATTGTAACTGCAGGATGCCTAGCTGTTATATAATTGCAGTAAAGCCTTTGGTAGGACCAAAGGCAAATGAAATATTGTTATAGATCAGAGGACCCTTTGAACTAAGTGTTCTACACGAACTCTATACACACTTGTTCATAAGGAGTGCCTAATATTTGCCTAACTAATATACATTTCTCTAGTTTACTGTGTGCTTTTATGCACAGACCTATTTGATCTCTCAACAGGTCTGTGAGGAGGGAGACATTTGCCACTTTTTCAGCAAAAGAAAACAGAACTCAGACAGGCTAGGTGTCTTAGTCAAAGCCACTCTAGTACCAAGTAGCAGGCAAATCCAGGGACCTGAACTTCAAATTCATGCATTTTACTACTTTGACAGGGACTGGAAGGAAAACACAGGAGATACTTTTTTAGGTATACAGCCCTGTGAACACATGATCTATTTAATTTTGTTTATTGGTGTCTAGTTGATTCACAATGTTGCATCAGTTTCAGGTGTACAGTAAAGGGAATTAGTTATACATATACATATTCCTTCTCTCTCTTTTTTTTTATATTATTTTTCCCATATTGACCATTAGAGACTTTGGAGTAGAGTCCCCTGTTCTAGAGATTGTCATACTAAGTGAAGTAGGACAGACAAAGACATATATCATATGTATCACTTATATGAGGCATCTTAAAAAAAGATGCAAATGAACTTATTTACAAAACAGAAGTAGAGTCACAGATGTAGAAAACAAGCTTATGGTTACCAGAGGGTAAAGTAGGAGGGATAAACTGGAAGGTTGAGACTGACTATACACACTATTATATATGAAATAGATAATAAGAGCCTGCTGTACAACATGACTTATTAATTATTTCTTAAGTCAAGTAGTCATGAGATTAATTTTCTTAGTATCACAATAATGAAATTAATTGAGTCTATAGTTTGAATTCTTCTTTTCTTGTGACTATATTGTTGTTTTGTTATTTAAGCAACAGTGCTAAAGCAAGGTTAAACAATATACTTAGAATTGACAAACTGAGAGTCCCTTGGACTGGAAGGAGATCCAACCAGTCCATCCTATAGGAAATCAGTCCTGAATATTCATTGGAAGGACTGATGCTAAGCTGAAACTCCAATATGACTAACAGTTATACCCTTGTCATATCCTACCTTTAATTAACATTTGAAAGGACCTGTTTATATGTGTTGGATATTAACCCCTTATCAGTCATATCATTTGCAAATATTTTCCGTCATTCAGTAGGTTGCCTTTTTGTTTTGTTGATAAAGCTTTTAAGTTTAATTAGGTCCCATTTGTTCATTTTTGCTTTAATTTCTTTTTCTTTAGGAAATCTGATTACAAACTTTAAAAAGTTTCAATAAGATCTAACAGCAGTGCTAAACCCTATGGGATTAAAATTATTTGAGTAGCAGTAGCATATATCAACATTATGCAAATAAACACTAAGATTTTCACCTTACTCCTAAACACTAAAGAGGATCATTTTAAAGTATGAACATATTTTGAAACAATTTGGTTTTCAAAAAGTAATTTTTACCGTAGGAACTACATTTTGATTAAATGTCTTCTCATTATTTTTTAAATATCCAACAATGGCTAGATGACAGCTTATAGAATATGAGTAAGAGTCAAGAAGGATCAAAGAAGATGTGGTTTCTCAATGCCATACAGACTCACACTTAGATTCCCAGGGGCTGCAAAGTGCTTTTCTTCTTAGGCCTGGCACATGATTAAAAATCAATAACCTAAAGGCTTTAGCAAAAGAAGGACCTTAGCACAGAATGAGCAAGATCTACTTTTCCTTTTTCCTCAAACTCAGCTTACAGTTTCCCCAGTCTTCATCAGCCTCCAGTAGACCACTCAAAGGTGCCATTCATATTCTACCTCCTATGGTCTATAATGTCTGATGAATTATAATGACCAATGATTTTTTAAATTTGTATCCATAGTTTCTGAAGATAAAAACATCAAATGCATTAAATTTACTCCATTAGCACAAACATGCAGAAAGAATAAGGGTCATAAATGCAAAAGAGTTCTGTGATGAATAATAAAAGGAAAAGTTTGTGGGAATGCAAGAAGGGACATGTTACCATGCATTAATTAGCTCATTTAAGCAGTAAGTTATTCTAATGTACATTTAGAACAGTTAAAAGTATATTGCTCTTTATTCTGACCTAAATCCAAATGACTTTGGAAAGTTATTATAGCTAATAAAAATAAAATTACTTCCCATCCAGCAATGAGAAATGACTTAACTGCCAAATAGGGTAATGGTCTCTAAGGGTATTTTATTTCATCCCTTATCCTCCTTAGTTTCTTTTTCTTTTTTTTAAACCATATTCAGGACTTCTTTTCACAACATTCTTATTAATTTCATTGACCCTTTTAGTGAAAGTTTCCAATTATTTTACTCTTGATTATTTCATGCTGTGTATTCTGCTACTTTGTTGATATTTACTTACATTTTAAAATCATCAATAAAACCTCTTGAAAGCAATGTTTGTGGAATACACTTTTCTCAGGTAGTTAACATGTTCAGATCCTGCTATTTTCTTCAAAGATACATAATAACAATCAAAAGGAAGAACTGCAGCTTCTTTAAATCCTTGACGGTAAGGGCTACTGGAGGTTCCAGCCCAATATATCTTTCGGTAAATACAACTATTTATAAGCAGAATATGGTGGCCTGCCAACTTCTCCCCTAGGTGGAGATTAATAAATCAGGTTTACTTGAATCCAAAATTTCTAAGATGGGAGGCTGAGAAAGAGAATAGAAAAGCCAAATTATCTTATTCTCAAGTGCATTAGTTTTTCAGTCTGCCAAAGGCAACTCAAAGTCTAAAGAAAAAAATTCAATAAACGTCAGTTAAACTCCTACTCTCTGCCAGGATCCTTTCTGGGAAACATGGTATTTAGTTTGCTAACATTAACACGCAAGTGGCAGGCAATGTAAAGTCAGAAGAATGCAGGAATTAAAACATCATGCTACGGATACAGGAAGAGACCAATGGATTACTGTAACAGAATACAGTCCAGAAATGGACCCACAGATGGATAAATGTTCAATAATTGATAATGGCAGTTAATATAACTCAGCAGGGAGAGGATAGACACATATGTAATTTTGTCTCAAATTGAGAGAAAAAAATTAAGTTGAATCTCTACTTTACAGCATTGGCAAAAAGCAATTCCACATGGATTAAAGCTATATAGGTAATAGTCAAATCTTCAAACACATTATAAGAAAAATTATATTCTGCATTATAGGAACATTATAGAAACCCATGCTTAAAACTTCAGATAGAAGAGGCTTTTAGAAACAATATAGAAACACAGAAGCTGTAAAGAAAACATTTGAAATTTTGACTACACCAAAATTTAAACTTCAAAAAGTAGAAAACAGCTATAGATTGGGTTTCCTCAACTTGATCAAGAATATCCATTAAAAGATTATAGTTAACATCATACTTAATGATGAGAAACTTGAAGCTTTCAGGCTAAGACCAGGAACAAAGCAAGGATCTCTCCTTTCACCATCTGTTTTTAACATTGTGCTGGAGATACTATTGCTGTTTAGTTGCTATGTCGTGTCCTACTCTTTTGCGACCCCATGGACTGTAGTCCACGTGGCTCCTCTGTCCATGGGATTCTCCAGGCAAGAACACTGAAGTGGGTTGCCATTTCCTTCTCCAGAAATACTAGCTAATGTAAAAGGATGAGAAAGCAATGCAAAAGGCAGATAGATAAGCACACAGAAAGATAGAACACTTTGTTACAGATGGCATGATGACCTATTAGAAAACATACAGGGATTGGAGTGAGTGCATTCTCAGTCACCAAGCTCCTCTATCCATGGAATTTTCCAGGCAAGAATACTGGAGTGGGTTGCCATTTCCTCCTCAAGGGGCTCTTCCTGACCCAGGGATTGAACCTACGTCTCTCATCTTGCCAAGCAGATTCTTTACCAACTGCGCAACTGCTTCCCTGGTGGCTCAGCGGTAAAGAATTCACGTGCCAATGGGTTTGATCTCTGCGTCAGGAAGATCCCCTGAAAAAGGAAATGGTAACCCACTCCAGTACTTTTGCCTGAAAATTCCCATGGACAGAGGAGCCTGGTGGGCTACATCCATGGACTCACAAAAGAGTCAGACATTACTTAGTGACTAAACAACAACATACAAGGATGAACGACAACAACAACAAAACCCTCCTGCAACTAATAAGGAAATATAGCAAGCTTTCAGAACGCAAGATTAATATAGAAAAGCCAAAGGCTTTCCTATATACCAGGAATAAGTAAATGGGATTTGAAATTTAAAAATATAATACTATTCCAACAGATACATGGAAAGATGCTCAACATTACGAATTATCAGGGACATGCAAATCAAAACCACCATGAGAGAGCACCTCACACCAGTTAGAATAATATTACCGAAAGACAAGTGATAAGAAGCTCTGATGAGGATATAGAGAAAAGGGAACATTCTTCACTGTTTGTAGGAATGTTAATTAGTGTAACCACTTAGTCACACATTATTTACAGCTGTCAAGATACAGAAACAACCAAAGTATCATTAACAGATGAATGGAAAAAAATAAAAGATGTGATAGGTAGGTAGTTATGTAGATACATCTATAGATGCATAGATAGATACACAGCATTCTTACTACTGTTTTAGTTGCTAAGTCATGTCCAACTCTTTTGCAACCCCAAGCACTGTAGCCTGCCAGCCTCCTCTGACCATGAGATTTTCTAAGCCAAAATACTAGAATGGGTTGCCATTTCTTTCTCGAGGGGTTTTCCTGACCCAGGGATCGAACCTGGATCTCCTGCACTGGCAGGCGGATTCTTTACAGCTGAGCCACCAGGTGAGCCCAGATGCACAGCATAGATAGATTTTTTAAAGCTATAGATTAGGCAAATGCACTGTCAACTTATAAAACAATGATAGTCACTGAGTCATGTCTGACTCTTGAGACCCCATGGACTGTAGCCCGCCAGACTCCTCTGTCCATGGGATTCTTCAGGCAAGAATACTGGAGGGGGTTGCCATTCTCTTCTTCAGGGGATTTTCCTGACCCAGGGATCAAACCCACATCTCCTGCTTTGCTGCTGCTGCTGCTGCTAAGTCTCTTCAGTCATGTCTGACTCTGTGCAACGACAGCAGCCCACCAGGCTCCTCCATCCCTGAGATTCTCCAGGCAATAACACTGGAGTGGGTTGCCATTTCCTTCTCCAATGCAGGAAAGTGAAAAGTGAAAGTGAAGTCACTCAGTCGTGTCCGACTCTTCACAACCCCATAGACTGCAGCCTACAAGATCCTCCACCCATGGGATTTTCCAGGCAAGAGAACTGGAGTGGGGTGCCATTGCCTTCTCCCTCCTGCTTTGCAGGCAGACTCTTTACCATCTGAGCCACCAGAGATGGCAACTGCAACAGAGAGAGATTAATATACAGAATAGATCAACTGAAAATGACAATAATAAATTTTTCAGTCTTTATAATGAGAAAAGAATTATTTACCACAACAGATACAGAGCTCATCAAATCAACTTAAAAATAATTGAAAATTAGAAAACACCTCAACATTTAATACTATATCACATGTTGAGTTTTGGGAGTATTAGCTATTCTCATACACTACTGGTAGGAGTGAAAATTGGCACAGTTCTTTCAGGCAATAATTTCTAAGTACTGTTAGAAGTCAAAATATACTTTTAACCATTCTATGCTGTCATTCAGCAATTGGACTCTTCAGCACCTTTTCTAAAGAAATACCTACCCACGTGTACAGGACATATACAATGACTTTCTTCATAACTTTGTGACACTGAAAATTGAAAACAATCTAAGTCCAATTAACAAAAGAATGATTATGTAAAATCATACAGTGTAGCTCTTGAAAAAAAATATGATATATCAGTATTTACACAGTGTGAAACAATCTCCAAGGTGTACTATAAAGCAGAATTGCAAGTTGTATATCAATGCATTTACAGTACCTTTTATTTTATAAACTAGTTACATAAAATTATAGACTCTTTATGTATATATATGCAATAAGCACATAGAAAAAATTAACAATGATAACTGAAACTATTATTTTATCTGACTTTTTAAAATAGTTATGATAATGCATTTATTTAATATTTCTATAATTCAAACATGCAATGTTTAAAATACTAAATGATTATAAACACAGGAATTTGAAAATGATATACTAATATGAAGTTGTCAGTGCCATCTTGAAAATTACACTAAAGGAAATAAAACTATTTCTATTCAAATGTGGCTTTTACTATGCCAATAACTAGAATTCGAAGATCTGTATACTCAAAGCTATGGTTTCTCCAGTAGTTATGTCAGGATGTAAGAGTTGGTCCATAAAGAAGGCTAAGTACCAAAGAATTGATGCTTTCTAACTGTGGTGCTGGATAAGATGTTTGAAAGTCCCTTGGAATGCAAGGAGATCAAACCAGTCAATCCTACAGGAAATCAATCCTGAATATTCATTGGAAAGACTGATGCTGAAGCTCCAATACTTTGGCCACCTAATGTAAACAGCCAGCTCACTGAAATGACCCTGATGCTGGGAAAGATTGAAGGCAAAAGGAGAAGAGGGCAGCAGAGGATGAGATGGTTAAATAGCATCTCTGAGTCAATGGATATGAATTTGAACAAACTCCAGGAGACAGTGAGGACAGGAAAGCCTGGCAAGCTGCAATCCTTGAGGTTGCCAAGAGTTGGACATGAGTTAGTAACTGAACAACAATAGCAATTCTTTCTAATATTGACTAATAATACTATTTAGAAGACATTTCAATAGCTAACTCTTCTTATTTTCCATTTGATTTTTATAATACTTATCATACTATGAAATTTCCCATGGAAGACTGTCTTGGCTCATCATCTCTACCATTAAACCAAAGATCTTCTGCACGCCATATATAAGAAGGTATGTTACTTCACTTTTCAAGGAATTATTTGTATTTTGTTCTAATGTTAAGTGAAATTTGTAGACATTTTCCTTAAACAGTATAGCAAGCACTTAAATCTCTAGAATATAATCCTTAATTAATTCTATTATAAATTATATATAAATATTAATTCTATTATCTCTTTCACCTAGAAGTTTTATAACTCTTTTATAGTTCCAGCCCTTTTTCAAAAGTCCTAGGATATGATACATCAGCTCAGTAGCTCAGTTGTGTCTGACTCTTTGTGACCCCATGGATTGCTGCACACCAGGCTTCCCTGTCCATCACCAACTCCAGGAGCCTGCTCAAACTCATGTCCATTGAGTTGGTGTTGCCATCCAACCAGCTGATCCTCTGTCGTCCTCTTCTCCTCTTGCCTTCAATCTTTCCCAATATAAAGGTTTTTTCCAATGAGTCAGTTCTTCCCATCAGTGAAGTTGCTCAGTTGTGTTCGACTCATGGACTGTAGCCTACCAGTCTCCTTCATCCATGGAATTTTCCAGGCAAGAGTACTGGAGTGGGCTGCCATTTCCTTCTCCAGAGGATCTTCCCAAAATATTGGAGTTTTACCTTCAGCATCAGACCTTCCAGTTAATATTCAGGACTGATTTCCTTTGGGATGGACTGGTTGGATCTCCTTGCAGTCCAAGGGACTCTCAAGAGTCTTCTCCAACACCACAGTTCAAAAGCATCAATTCTTCAGTGCTTAGCTTTCTTTATAGTTCAACTCTCACATCCATACATGACTACTGGAAAAACCATAGCTTTGACTAGATGGACCTTTGTCAGTAAAGTAATGTCTCTGCTTTTTAATATGCTGTCTAGTTTGGGCATAGCTTTTCTTCCAAGAAGCAAGCATCTTTTAATTTCGTGGTTGCAGTCACCATCTGCAGTGACTTTTGGAGCCCAAGAAAATAAAGCATGTCACTGTTTCCACTGTTTCCCCATCTATTTGCCATGGAGTAATGGGACTGTATGCCATGATCTTTGCTTTTTGAATCTTGAGTTTTAAGCCAACTTTTTCACTCTCCTCTTTCACTCTCATCAAGAGGCTCTTTAGGTGTATTTTGCTTTCTGCCATAAGGGTGGTGTCATCTGCATATCTGAGATTATTGATAGTTCTCCCGGCAATCTTGATTCCAGCTTATGCTTCATCCAGCCTGGCATTTTTCATGATGTACTCTGCTTATAAGTTAAATAAGCAGGGTGACAATACACAGCCTGATGTACTCCTCTCCTAATTTGGAACCAGTCTGTTGTTCCATGTCCACTTCTAACTTGCTTTTTGACCTGCATACAGATTTCTCAAGAGGCAGGTAGGGTGGTCTGGTAGTCCCATTTATTAAGAATTTTCCACAGTTTGTTGTGATCCTCACAGTCAAAGGCTTTGGCATAGTCAATAAAGCAGAGGCAAATGTTTTTTATGGAACTCTCCTGATTTTTCAATTATTCAATGGATGTTGGCAATTGGATCTCTGGCTCCTCTGCCTTTTCTGAATCCAGCTGAACATTTGGAAGTTCATGGTTCACATCCTTTTGAAGCCTAACTTGGAAAATGTTGAGCATTACTTTGCTAGTGTGTGAGATGAGTGCAATTGTGGGGTAGTTTGAGCATTCTTTGGCATCGCCTTTCTTTGGGATTGGAATGAAAACTGACCTTTTCCAGTCCGGTGGCCACTGCTGAGTTTTCCAAATTTGCTGGCAAATTGATTGAAGCACTTTAACAGCCTCATCTTATATGATACATACTCAGTATATAATTTGGGATGAATGGGTTGATGGATGGATGGATGGATGGATGATTGATACCTGGATGCTTTTGAAAAGCAATATAGAAATAAATGTATCTTATCTTAGTCTTCCATTCCAAACTGTTCCTTACATTCCTTATAAGAACCATAAAGGCACCCCGTTCCAATGAAATAGTTTTATTTCTTCACTAGAAGATATTAGGGACCGTGGTGCAGAGATGCTTGATGAGCACGACATAATGCTTAAGAAGGCTATTCGGTACCTCTATACACTCTTCATTACAAGATTACATATCCCCACCTTGGAAAACAGATGCCTATATTGTAATTTCCCTAACCAATAAAAAAACTCTAGCCTTTGTATGATGTTTTGCCACATGAAAACTAATCTTACATATACACATATATTACTGGGAAAACCCCTTTTTTAAAATTGCAAACCACTTCCCTACACAACCCTCATCTCCCAACCTTGCTTTATTTTTTTCCCCGTGTCACCTATCACCTTCTAGCCTGTCATATAATTTACTTATTTTTTGTTTATTGTCTGTCTCTTCTCTATCTCCCTCCCCCCAAACCACCCACATCTATATATATTTACTAAATATAAGCTCTACAAGAAAAAGGAATTTTATTTCCTTCACGTCTGAATCACCAGTGCCTAAAACAAGCTCTCACTTAATAAAATGTTATTGAATAAATGAATGAATATAGTCTTTATGATATTTTTACACTGCTTGAATGGATGAAATTTGAGAATGAGAGTGTGGCTTTTTGAATATTATAGGACACCTCCAATGTTCTGTTTTATTGATGATGTAATTGTTTGGCAAATCAGTTGCAGTTGGCTTAATAATTATAATAATCTTCAAGTCCTACACAGATACAGACAGTTCTCTCAGATTCTAAGAGAAACAGTTATTTACCATGAATCAAGCTGTTTCATTTCACTTTAGATTTGTCTGCATGACTTGGGGCTCATCACAGATTGAAATTGAGGGTGAAAGTGGGAAACTACACTGTATACAGTGAATGTTGCTTTTTATTCAGTCGTGTCTGACTCTTTTTGACCCCATGGATGTAGCCCGCTAGGTTCCTCTGTCCATGCAATTTTCCAGGCAAGAATACTGGAGCAGGTTGCCATTTCCTCCTCTAGGGGATCTTCCTGACCCAGGGATCCATCGAACCTGAATCTCCTGCATCTACCTCACTGGCAGGCAGATTCTTTACTGCTGAGTAACCTGGGAAAGAGCCACCAATTTTCACTGAAGAATTTCCAAAATTAAGATAAATCTATTTGCAAAGGAATTTATATAACATGACATGTAGTCAATACTATCAAGTTGTTCTGCCCCATGAAATGCTTTTACAGCATCCTTTGGATAACCAGATCTGTTTATTGGCATTATTCCATAGTAAAACTGATTCACATTCTCTAAGTATATGATGTCTATGTAGGAGAGAAATTTGAACTTTCCATTTAGGCTGGCTCAGACTTGGATTCGATCCCCGGGAGAAGGAAAAGGCTACCCACTCCAGTGTTCTGGCCTGGAGAATTCCACGGACTGTATAGTCCATGGAGTCGCAAAGAGTTGGAAACAACTGAGCGACTTTCACTCACTCGCTCACTCAGAACAACATGGAGGAACTAAGGTGAGAAGTCAGCTGGACTGTTCTGTCCTTCTTCTCTCGCCCTCATTCCGTCTCTGCTCCCCACCAGTCTGCCACTCCCAATTTTGCTTTCATTACATCTCTAGCAGTGTTAGGGGTGAGCTGAGGTAGAGAAAAGGAGACTTTTTTAAAAAATATCTTTTGTTACTAAACACTTCTCTAGGATATCATCATTTTCTGAGTGGCAGGTCTCCTAGGGTTATCCACCTCATCCCAACCACATTCACCAAGTGGCACATGTATAAGTTCTTCAGGAAAATATACAGAAGTCTCCACAATGCACAGCTGGCTGATATAAAAGATACTCTGTAGCTCCATCTCCCCCATTTTCTTTCTCACTTCTTGGTTTTCAGAGTTCTACCTCAGCAGGCAGAACTCTGCCATCAGGTATTCACAAGATAGCTGCAGCCCAGCTTCTTCCACAGAGTCGGTCTGATCCCTCTGTCCTTGCCACACCAGGCATTGAGAATCCACCTGCTCCCTCTTCCCTTTCCCCTGTTCTACTAAGTATGGGGAACAGAGCAACAAGCTTCCTGTCTCTGCAGATATTCAGCCATGACCTGCACTAGCTGCCTGCCTTCTTTATGAAAGAGGCAGCATAGTCAAGAAAGACACAGACGCAGGTGCCAGCCTGCTTCAGTTTAAATCCCAGTGCTTCTAGTTACCACCCTTGTGACACTTTTAAAATTTCTCGGTAACTCAGACACCCAGTCTGTAAAATCGAGATAAAATAATTCCTAACATGTAGGGTTTTTATGATGATTGAATAAATTAATACTTGTACTACTTTTAAAATGTGTGTGCTCAATCATTCAGTAGTGTCTGGCCCTTTGCGACCCCATGGACTATATAGCCCACCACACTCCTCTGTCCATGAGATTTTCCAGGCAGGAATACTGGAGTAGGTTACCATTTCCTTTTCCAGGGGATCTTCCCAACCCAGGGATCGAACCCACATCTCCTGCCTCTTCTGCATTGGCAGGCAGATTCTTTACCACCAGCACCACCTGGGAAGCCATTCTTGTAATAATATCTGATAAAAGTACCAATCAATATGTTATCTATTTTCAACCCTAGTTTCTAGTAGTGGTTGTTTTAAAGAAACTCTTTTTTAGATCAGGGGAATGTGACTTCCATCCCTCCCTACTCTTGCCAAGGGTACGTGGAAAAGGTTTACCACTCTCCTTTTAGGCAGAAGACCTCTCTGACACTGCTGCCTGTTTCTAAACACCATCTTCTCTCACCTGAACATCTATAATAGCACCCTCAGCCAACCCGTCACCATTCTACAATCCAACTTCCCTCCTACAACTAGGACAATTTCCTTAAAACAGAGTTAGCGTATTTTTTTCTATAACGGGTTAAACAACAAATATTTTAGGTTTTGTAAGCCTGGAGGCAAAATATTATCTAGGTATTTTATAACAAGAGAGATGACAAAATTTCACAAAGTTTTTACTGACAGAATTCAAACTATAATATTTGAAAACAGCTTTTTTAATACAGGTACACACATGAAAGTAGTTATTTGAGGGAGAATAACATCTTCTTTGGAGAAGGCAATGGCACCCCACTCCAGTACTCTTGCCTGGAAAATCCCATGGATGGAGAAGCCTGGTGGGCTGCAGTCCATGGGGTCGCTAAGAGTCGGACACAAATGAGCGACTTCACTTTCACTTTTCACTTTCATGCATTGGAGAAGGACATGGCAACCCACTCCAGTATTCTTGCCTGGAGAATCCCAGGGATGGGGGAGCCCGGTGGGCTGCCGTCTATGGGGTCGCACAGAGTTGGACACGACTGAAGCAACTTAGCAGCAGCAACAGCAACATCTTCTTAATTTGGATTTAAGTTAGTATTTTATACCATTAAATTCATTGAAAATGTTTATTCTTGAAAGCTGATCTGGAATGGAATGTTTCATATTTCATCTTTGAAAATTTATTTTCACAGAAATTGATATTGAAATGACTACCCAATAAATGTATTTGTATTGAAACTTAAAGGCTATTTAAAGGACCCACATATTTTTCTTCTTTCAATATTCAGTGATATCTATAGAAAGGACAAATCAGAGAAACTTAACAGTAAACAGGCCTATTTCTGCATTTATCAATGTCTCAGGGAAGAGTTTGCGGCAGTGGCCACAATGAGACTCACTAGCATAACTCCCACTCAGCTCAAGATAAAACATAGTACCCAATTGTTAAGGTGTTTTTAAGAGTCATTACTATACATTTTATGATTTCAAGTCATTGAAGATTTGGGGTAACATGTCAAGATACAAGAAAAGAACATTAAAGCAAGCATTATGCACACCTGCTATTATTTACAAAATTCAACAATTCTGTTTTCAAAGTATTTCTACTAAAGTGTCATAGATAGATAATAGGACCAAAAGAGGTTGCAGAAACTATCAAAACATCAAAAGCAGAGTCAACTGGTTTCAGAAATCTCCTCTTGAAGCTGGAAACTTGAGTAAAAATAATAGAAAATTTTCTTAATCAAAATATATTCATACTATGTTTGTAAAATGAAGGAAATATGTTTGACTATATGTTAGAATATAATGAAAATATTAGACTAAATTTTGCAATCTTTCATTATATAAGCCAAGGTTTTTCTTAAAAAAAAAAACCTTCTTTCTCTCCTTTTACTTTCAAATAATTTCTTACAAAAATGTTAAAGCACAACATTTAATGATTCTACTTTAAATGTACCATTCAGCAATGATTTGATAAATCAACTATATTTTAATGGGGTGTGTAGGCTCACTTGGAGTTGACCAGTATTCACTGAGGTAGGGAGATGCACTGTCTGTCTTTGGAAAGAGCCACTGTGCATGGAAACAGAGAGATGGTCCAGTCTTTGCAGCTCTGGCCAGGAAAGACCCTCAGTTTCACACTGAGGCTCTTTAGCTGGTAATTCTTGTCACTTGTTCATAAAGAACCAGTGAAACCAACTGTGAAGACGGTCAAGATCCCAAACATTAGATTCTGCAGAAGGTGTCTTGTTGTCCCTATGAACTTTCTCAGCAATTGACTTTCCTCTGAGGCCATGACATGAGGTCAGGCAAAACCAGGCGGGTGTGCAGAATGGCTTTTCCCAAATCTAAGCCAAAATAGAATTGAGGACTTTGTAAAGGTATCTGTTGGGCTTGCTTCTTGGCTAAAGTCAATTTGATCTAGACCTTGAGGAAACCAGAGTGTATGTTAATTTCCATTAATAGAAGTGAGGAGAAATGCTTACAGAAACAGTACCATGCATGCATACTAATTCGCTTCAGCCGGGTCTGACTCTGCGACCCTAAATACTGTAGCCTGCCAGGCTCCTCTGTCCATGGGATTCTCTAGGCAAGACTGCAGCATGTTGCCGTGCGTTTCTCCAGGAGATCTCCCCAAACCAGGAATCGAACCCATGACTCTTATATCTCCTGCACTGACAGCCCGGTTATTTACCACCAGCATCACCTAGGAAGCTCACTTTCCTTAAAATCCACATACTTCTTCCTCCCTCTATCTCCACTGTTTCTTATTAATCATCTGAAAGGAAAATCCCCCCCCGCAGCCGACAGTGTCCTCTAGCCAGGAGATGATTCTATTCTCTGTAGATCACCATTCTATTTAAAAAGCAAAACCAACTATCACCCACTGCAGAGCCATTCTGCTATTTTTAGTGTATGCTCTGTGCTTCTGCAGTGATGAGTCAGGATTCTCTTTTAAAAAATACTTAGCATTCCATAGAAGAAAGATATACATATTCAATGTTGCTACCATTTTAAACACCAAGTAAAGAATTGCTTCTTTGCTTAGCTGCCCCTAGCCACTTAGAGCTGTTTGGACTTCATCTTCACCACCACCTCCCATGCTACTGTTCACTTCATTGTGTGTTCATTTATATTTTTTAAATACAATTTTCAAAGGTTATACTCCCTTTCAGTTATTATGAAATATTGGCTATATTCCCCATAATGTACAGTACATCCTTGTAGCCTGTCTTGCACTCAATATTGTGTACCTTCCACTCCCTCACCCCTGTATTGCCTCCCATCTGTAACCGCTGGTTTGTTCTCTGTATGTGTGAGTCTGCTTCTTTTGGGGTTATATTCATTAGTTTATTGGATTTTTAAGAATCTACATATACACATGCTCAGTAATTGTGGTGCACGGGCTTAGTTGCCCTGTGCCACGTGATATATTCCTGGATCAGGGATCAAACTTGTGTCTCCTGCATTGGCAGGTGGATTCTTTACCACTGAGCCACCAGGGAAGCTCACAATGGACAAGCTTTAAGTTCCCTCCTTGCAGTCTGAGTTGTCCTAGGCCAAAGATAGTTTAGAACCAAACCTGGGATGTTCCCAGACTGTTAGACTATTTATAACACAGAGAAGATCTAAGGTAAGGTAATGAAGTGGTGTTGTCTATGCACATAAACCTCATGTGAGTCTTAGCTTCAGTCCCTGCTACATGCACATCTTCTCATTTATCCTTCACTACAGCACTATGCGCTAAGTGGTATCATCTTTGCTCATGAATGGGGACACCAAGACACCTTGATATGTCTAAAACAGCACACTTCACAATGGGAAGATGTGGACTTGCAGTTTGAAAAGAGTAAAAGAAAGACACCATCTATCTGGTGTCAATATTACCAACATTATTAACTAGAAAGTATCTAAAACAAGAATTGACAAAGACCTTAGCAAATACCTAGATATAGTATAGTGTCTTCTTTTCATCACTAACCTAATGTTCTTAAGGTAAATGCATTCTTTTTTCAGCATACTCTTGGCATGTAGAATATACATCAATATATTCTTAAGCATAGCACTATTTATAGTGGTATCCATAGAAGGTTATACTTTTCCCATGGGACAGAAGATGGTAATCTTTTATTCATGCTGAGGAATCTGTGCACATTTACAACATCTATGCTAGAAGCTGTTTGGGGGAAAGCCCAGATAAAATTAAATCATCTTTCAAATAATTAATTGCAATTTCAGCCTTTCAAGACATATGCCCAACAAAAGACCCAAATGCTTGCATTTGCATCTTTAAAATGTATTTAAGTGCTGCATGCCTTAACTAACAAGATCCCTCAGTTTAAGACGGGGATGATACAGAGAGATGATATGGAGTGGGAGGTGGGAGGGGTGTTCAGGATCGGGAACTCATGTACACCCATGGCAGATTCATGTCAATGTATGGCAAAACCAATACAGTATTGTAAAGCAAAATAAACTAAAAATAAAAATTTTTTTAAAAAAGACTCTAATCTAAAACTTAACGTTAGTAGTTCCTCTCAGTCCCATACTATTGTTGAGGTTCAGAAGCCCATTAACTCTTATTACCAGAGATTCCCCATGTGAAATATGGAAAGGATATCATATGATTGTTGTCTACTTCAAAGATTCACATGCAAAGATTAATGAAGCTGTTCCAACTCCTTAAATTAAGAAACAAAAATATTTCATTCTTTTTATACTTGGAATCTTTAACACACTTCAAGGAAACAAAATGCTCTTTGAAAAAATTTATTTATTCTTTACTTAAAAGAAAATTTCACTTGCAGGTTAAAAGTCAGCATATAAATACAACTCTCTGAGTCCTTTCCAATATGAAACATGGGGTTGGGGAGATCATTTTCCTTGGCATGTGAAGAGTCTGAGCTCAAAGAAAAGATTCTGTACTCACTTCTTTTAATTAAATTATATGTTTTGAGCTGTCTTCTGCTATCTTGTATTTGGCAAGAATATATCTAATATTAACTTTCAATTTGGGGCAAAATATTGTTTTTTTCCATATTTTTATCTTGCTTCACTTTCTTTTTTTTTCATGTTTAAAGAGCTCAAATTTACTTATAATTTTGTAAAATGTAAATTATACAAAGTGAGAAATCTCAGGGTTCTCAAGATTAAATATCTTACTTGCTGGTGATATCACTACTAGTGAGTAGTAGAGTTAAGACAGTCTTCTGAAGGCCCTGCCAGGGGTCTTTTAGGTAACATCATATTGCTTAGCAATCTTTTGCTCTCTCTTTTATTTTTTTTTTTTTTGACTGTTTTTTTTCCTACTGTATGGTTTTGCCATACATTGACATGAATCCACCACGGGTGTACATGCGTTCCCAAACATGAACCCCCCTCCCACCTCCCTCCCCATAACATCTCTCTGGGTCATCACCGTGCACCAGCCCCAAGCATGCTGTATCCTGCGTCGGACATAGCCTGGCGATTCGATTCTTACATGATAGTATACATGTTACAATTCCATTCTCCCAAATCATCCCACCCTCTCCCTCTCCCTCTGAGTCCAAAAGTCCGTTATACACATTTGTGTCTCTTTTGCTGTTTTGCATGCAGGGTCGTCATTGCCATCTTTCTAAATTCCATATATATGTGTTAGTACACTGTATTGGTGTTTTTCTTTCTGGCTTACTTCACTCTGTATAATCGGCTCCAGTTTCATCCATCTCATCAGAACTGATTCAAATGTATTCTTCTTAACGGCTGAGTAATACTCCATTGTGTATAGATACCACAGCTTTCTTATCCATTCATCTGCTGATGGACATCTAGGTTGTTTCCATGTCCTGGCTATTATAAACAGTGCTGCGATGAACGTTGGGTTTATCTCTGGGCTTTCTATTTTGTTCCATTGATCTAGATTTCTGTCTTTGTGCCAGTGCCATACTGTCTTGATGACTGTGGGTTTGTAGTAGAGCCTGAAGTCAGGCAAGTTGATTCCTCCAGTTCCATTCTTCTTTCTCAAGATTGCTGTGGCTATTCTAGGTTTTTTGTATTTCCATACAAATCTTGAAATTATTTGTTCTAGTTCTGTGAAAAATATGGCTGGTAGCTTGATAGGGATTGCATTGAATCTGTAGATTGCTTTGGGGAGTATACTCATTTTCACTATATTGATTCTTCCAATCCATGAACATGGTATATTTCTCCATCTATGATAAAAACTCTCCAGAAAGCAGGAATAGAAGGAACATACCTCAACATAATAAAAGCTATATATGACAAACCCACAGCAAACATTATCCTCAATGGTGAAAAATTGAAAGCATTTCCCCTAAAGTCAGGAACAAGACAAGGGTGCCCACTTTCACCGCTACTATTCAACATAGTTCTGGAAGTTTGGGCCACAGCAATCAGAGCAGAAAAAGAAATAAAAGGAATCCAAATTGGAAAAGAAGAAGTAAAACTCTCACTGTTTGCAGATGACATGATCCTCTACATAGAAAACCCTAAAGACTCCACCAGAAAATTACTAGAGCTAATCAATGAATATAGTAAAGTTGCAGGATATAAAATCAACACACAGAAATCCCTTGCATTCCTATACACTAATAATGAGAAAGTAGAAAAAGAAATTAAGGAAACAATTCCATTCACCATTGCAATGAAAAGAATAAAATACTTAGGAATATATCTACCTAAAGAAACTAAAGACCTATATATAGAAAACTATAAAACACTGATGAAAGATATCTATGCTTCACTTTCTGTACAAACAAGCATATGGCTTAAAACCTAGCATTTACACGTCACCCTTACTCAATCCAATCCATCATCTGCTACCCTATTTCTCTTGTCCTGGTCTTTCCCTATCTCCACAAGACCATGGGAGTAAAGAGCCTTTGGCCTTGTCCCACACTCACTAACAATAATCCCTTTCATTGTTGGGTCCAGGGCCCACCTTATCACAGGGCTCCCCTGACTTTATTATTTCTCCATTCATTTTTCAGCAACATAACTGCTTTCTCTTTTCAACAATTGATTATATTCATGATTTCTGCCACTGCATTGAACATGAATTTCTTTAAGCAAATAGTTTTAGATTTTGAAAAACTTTAAATTCCTCAGTAAATTCCTAATGAGCATAAACTGCCACTCACCTTCACCTGACAAACAAATGTGTCATCGTTAACTGTGACTCAAGGAAGTGAAAACTACTGAAGCAAAACGAGCCTTTTAAATATCACTCGATTGGTGTCAAGTTCAGCAGCATTGAACGCTGGCATCCCAAATAAAATACCCCAAGGCTAGCTAATGGGAGTAGCTATTTGTACAGCACACAACCCCTGCCTTGACTCTGCTTCTTCCTGAATACTAGACCTGCCATAAATAACCTGGGGTCTCCTGTCATCAGATAAAGCCAAAAATAGAAGCTACAGTGTAAATTATAGACTCAATTTTCTACTTTTCTTATGACTAAATTTTCTTCAGGATGCTGACCCTGAAGCCATAAAATCTTGGCATCTATTGTTTCACACTGAAAAGCATTATTTTTCTCTTATATACTGAAGTAGTTCATGATCTTAAAATATAGCAGATTTAGTGAAAAGGCAACAGCTTTCTATTATTTTTTACCATTTGTTACAACAAGGTCACAGAGACATAGCACAACTAACCTGTATTGGTTTACCAATTTGGTTTGTCTTGTGTTACATACAAGAAGGCTTTCAGAGACATAAATTGTTTTTTCCTCAATCTTTCTTTTTCTTAGTGCTTAATGGAGACTGACAAGCATAGGCATCCAGGTCTATCTTGCCAAAGAGCTGCTTGGACCAAAAGCTACTTATTCTTTCTGGGCTTCCCTGGTTCTTTCCAATTCCAAACAGTTTACCAAGAATACAATGTAGCAAGACAGTGTCTCTCCCCAGAGACTTGGCATTTAACTAGATTAGAATCCCAAGGCAAATTAAGTATTTCATGGCCTGGAGGTTTTATTCAGCTCTTGTTAATTAACTAATCAGTAGATTGATTACAAGAAGTTTAGTTTTCTTAGGAAAAAAGAGAAAATCAACTTCTGATTTTTCCCATTTTGTCATATGTGAACTTTAGAAAAAAATTGATAAACTACTGAAACCGATCTGAATACTAACCTCCTAAAATATCTACATACTGAATAATGAATGCCAAGGTTAGGACTGATGCTATAAATTGGTTGATTAAGTATATGGTGTGATCTAAGGAGCTGTACAAGTTCTCTCATCAGCCAACAAATCCTCTCGCCAACCCTCTGTGATCCTGCTTATTATGCATGCATGCTAAGTCCCTTCAGTCATGTCCGATTCCTTGTGACCCTATGAGATTCTCCAGGCAAGAATACTGGAGGGGGTTGTCTTGCCCTCTTCCAGGGGATCTTCTTGACCCAGGGATCAAACTTATGTCTCTTATGTCTCATGCATTGGCAGGCGGGTTTTTTACCACTAGTGCCACCTGGGGAAATCCTTGCCTGTTATAGTTAGATGTATATTATAGGCTCTATATGCTTGACACTTTGAGGTGCAGCAGAAACATGTTGGTTCTTGAAAATAATTTTAACTATGGTGAAGACATAGTCTCTTAAACTGATGGAGTGGTTCATGTCCGTGAATTTCCTATTGCATGCTAGAGAGCAAAACGGAAGACATTAACATATGCTCTCTCTTGTGATAAACCCACAAGGCTACTCTCAATATCACATTTTGGGGCGCTCAGCTGTGGGTTGGTAAGGAAGAATGATAGAGGTTGAAAATTTTCCCCAAAATTCAAGAAGGCAGTTTATGAGTGATAATGAGACTGAACCATGAAAGGAACTAATATATACATACATAGCAGGGCTATTATATTTAATCCCTTTCTATAAAGTATATTTCTTTTTCCTTCATTCAACAAAATTTCCTGAGTGACAACTATGTAGCAGAAAGTGCTGAAGGCACTGAAGATTCAGCAGCGATGTGGTGTAATTTCCTTGTTAGAATTATCACTCTGGATCCCATGCAGAGCAGAGACATCAGGGTGACAAAGTTGAAAGCAGAGAGGTGAGTTAGGAATCTATCCCAATAGTCCAGGAGAGAAATGATAATGGCTTGAAGAATGATAGTAGTCATAAAGGTAATTCAGGATATAGTTTGAAGGTAGAGCTAACGGGACTCGCTGATGGATTGGTAGAAATGTAGAAGAGGCCTTAGCAGGTGGAGGAAGGAAAGTGATATTTACAAAGATGGAAATACTAAGGGAGTTTGGGGACAGAATCAAGAGTGCTGTTTTCCTTATAAGTTTTGATATGGAGTAGATAGTTAAATATGAGCTTCCAAGGTGGTGCAGCTGTTGTAGCCACGTGTTCCAGGAAACAAACTCACTCAGAAAGACCATGCAGATAGTGGAGTTCAGTTTATTACATCAGTGGGCCCAAGGCAGAGTCTCCTCTTAGCCAAGGACCCTGACCATTTTTTGTGAAAACCTTATATACCCTAAGTGTACGTGCAGAAAACCACCTCCCCAAATTCCCTGAAACTAGCCTGAACAAAGGAAAAAGAAAGATACAAAGTTAACCCATGATTCAAACGCCTTAAGCTTAGGTAGTGTAACAGTGGGCAATCATCAATAGCCCTGTGGTCATACCCCAATAAGCATAATAGAATGTATGATTCTATTCAGTTACACAGATAATTAGGGTATTCTTTTAGGCAACAGAAAGCCCTGGGTCTCTTCCTTCTGGGGGCCTGGTTTTCCAGTTGGTATGTCATTTCCATAGATACTGGGCATATAGTTCAAAGTCCACAGTCTGGCCCAAGATAGAGTCCTGCTTTCAAGATAGAGCCTCTTCTGTTTCCTCTTTCACAGTGGCAAAGAATTTGCCTGCCAGTACAAGAGATGAAGTTTTGATTCCTGGGTTGAGAAGACCCCCTGCAGAGGGAAATGGCAACCCAAGTCAGTATTTTTGCCTGGAAAATCCCATGGACAAAGGAGCCTGTCAGGCTGCAGTGCATGGTGTCACAAAGTGTTAAACATGACTGAGCAAATGAGCACATACAGAGACAGTTAAATATATGAGACAGGAATTCAGAGAAGAGTACTGTTTGGAAATATGAAGGTGGAAATTATTGGTTAATGGATGATATTCAAAGATGGATGTCTAGATGCGATCAACTAGGAAATGAAGTTAGAAAAGGGGGAAATTTCAAATTACAGGCACTCTAAAACCTGAAATTCAGGGAGAAGAGGAATAGAAAAGGAGACTGGAAAAACCTATCTAAGGAGATAGTTGTGAGAACAAGAAGAGGTTACTGTCCCGAAAAATGAGTCAGAAAAGGATTTCAGGAAAAGGGGGTGATCAACAGTGTTGAATGAAGCAGAAAGTAGAGCAAAGTGAGAAATTCAATTTGACTATTGATTTGGGTGCATTAAGTCACCAGGAAGGTTGACTTTGACAACAGCAACTTCAGTAAAACGCTAGAGGTGAAAGCCTGATTGTGACGGACACTTAGTGAGTGAGAAGTGAAGTAGTGAAAAGTGAAGCAGGAGATGCAGACACAAGGCTCCCAACATGTTTATTAAGAGAACAAAGATGTGAGGCAGAAACTGGGTAGGAGCTTTTGGCCAAGCGAATCTTCTGCTGTTTGTTGATCTGGGCTTAAAGAGGTTGGGATTCTTCAGATGGAGAAAAGGAGCAATGACCTGGAAAAAGAGGAACAAGAATATCTACCCTGCCTCCAGCTGGGGCCAGTGCAGGAGAAAACACTCATTGAGAAGGTTATGGGGGGGAAGTCGTGTCCTCAGGGAACTGAGAGCTTCTGCTGCCACATGCAGCTGAAGGGAATGTTGAGAGAAGAGGCTGAGAGTGCAGAAGATTGTGCTAGTGACAGAACATGAGCTTCAGAGGGCACAGGGAAAGGCACTGGCAGGTTGGACGACAGAGAGGTCAAACTGTGAGTCATAAGATGACGAGCAAAGCTTACAGAATATTTGAGAGGGACTTCCCTGGCAGTTCAGTAATTAGGGCTCTGCATTTCCACTAAAATGGGTTGGATTTCAAATAGAGGTTGGATACCTGGTTAGGGAACTAGAATCCCATGTGCCACTGGTGTGACCAAAAATATAAAAAAATAAAAATGATCTAGCACTTAGATGATCAGCTTCAACAGTAAAAAAAAATTGAGAAAGTCTGAACTTCTGTTGAGTACAGTCCATAGGAGTATAGAAAATGCTTATATTATGTGACACTATGTTCCTTACTTTACCACTTCCAGGCTGCCTTGGGTGTTTACTTTATGATCTTTTGTGTTTTAAATAAACCAAGGTGAGGATGATAGAGGTGGAAATATGATCTACAATGTGACATGGCCAGGGAGCCAGCTGGCACTGAGGATTTGCAGTACATTTGTTTCGGATTTAGGAGAGGGAAATAGTTAAAAGGAGGCCTGAGTTTCTTATGAGGCTGGAATTCATAGGGTTCAACCAGACGAAGGCTGTAAAGGGGTCTGCTTCCTTGGTTACCCTTAAGGCAGAAAGAACCTCACATTTTTTTCCTCTTAGCCATCTACCTTTTCTAAAATTAGGCAGAGGGGTAGGAAACTAGACATTGAAGAATCAAGAGAAATCAAAGAACATAAAAACATAAACTTTAATATTCCCAGTTATTTTAACTCATTTTCCTTTACTGAAAATAATTATCCACTTGAATTTTCCCATGTTTTATCCTATTTTAAAAGACTTTTCTGCTTTTAGAATATGAAGAAGGAATTTGTTTATACTTAACACCTTAATGAATTTTTAAACTTATTTATTTCCTATTTCTTTTGCCCTTCAATTTATCTTTTTCACTTGATTCCATTCCCTACTTCAAGTAGAGTGGCTGGAATCTTATAAAGTTGTATCAGTGATTTGGATAAGAGAAGTATAGTACATATAAGAATAAAGTCAAGAAATAGATTACTCACAGTAGATCACTAGTTTACGGACAATGAATCTAAAACAGAAAGAAATCAATGCTAGCTTTTCCAGTTGGAATCCTCTGAAGATTCCATGTATGCATCACTTCTCTGAGTTTTATTATGTATAATTTGATGATAACTTTCCTGTCTCTGGGGTGCTTGAATGTCTCTACAGTCATGCTTACTAGATATTGTTTAAAATCCCTCAGGTTACATTTTTTCCTGATGTTATGGAGACTATTCTTTTTTCCAGTTACTAGGTTGCTCACTGAAATGACATGATAAATCTATGTGCATTTCTCTTAAAGCAAAGGTTAATGTTGAATGTTAATAAACTGTCTTTTTACTCAGACGTGCAATTTGTTTCCAATAGCATCCTGGTGCTATTAGGAAAAACAACCATACATCATTACCTCAAGCTCATCTCCTTTTCTTTGTTACTAAATGGAGTTGCAACTTGCACAGTTTAGATCAATAGACACTTGCACCTATGGCAGATTGTTAATATTTTTTACTTGGGCTAAATGTTGACAGCGCATGTTTAAAAATCATGGGTAAGAAAGAAGGTGAGGCTGGATATTAATTTTCCATTTTCCCCAAATCTTAGGTATGCAGCAACAACAAACCCTGCAAGGAGCTGATATGTCAGCTTCAAATGTTTAAAGAAAGGTGTACCAACTCAGTACAGCCAGAAAGATCAATGTGACTCAGCAGCCTCCTAACCTTATCTCCCCTCAGAGAAAAATTATAAACAAAGAAGATAAATATGCCATACCCTCCACCTAAACACTATTGAAAACATACTCCCAACTAATTGTAAAAAAAGCTGATGAAAATGTATGTGAGAAATTCAGGCAGATGTCCAAAGCAACCTTCAATAATTTATCTCATACTCATCTACAACTTAATTTTATTAAGTGTTCCCTTAATAAGGCACAAAAATCCATCAAGGGTTGTAGTAGTGACCTTATTAAATGGGAGAAAGCTTAAGGGGAGAAAAGGCAATTTACAAAGCAAAAGTAAAAATAAATATGAGAGAATCTTAACAGGAAGTTAAATTCTGGTAAGTGAGCAGAGAATTATGAGAAGTGGAATACAAAGATCTCCAAAGAAAGTGTCTCCCAGCTACACCCCTCACCCTAGAAACTCCAGGAATAAGGCACACAAAAGTCACTTAGTGTTTTCCCCTCTCTGAATTATAGAGGAGTGAAATAGATTTTGGGGGGAGAAGATGAAATGAGAATGAAAATACAAATCTGGTCCTCACTCTCTATAGAAGCTAAGGTTCAGGGCTGCATCCTGCATTGGGAAAAGGTAGGAAGTTTGACATTTTCTGCCTGAGAAAGTGCCTATGAGCACCAAACTAGTACAGACAGCTGTTGGAACAGGGACAAATACCCACTTTATATCAAAACAGAAGGAATGTCTTAATAAAACCATTTGTGTTATAAATGAATAAGAAACAACAAAGTTTCCATTCCAAAAACGTCAACTTTTTTTAAAAAGTAGAAATAAAGAAACACATTATTTAAAGAATGAATATAGAGCCTTCAGTTCAGTTCAGTTCAGTCACTCAGTCGTATCTGACTCTTTGCGACACCATGAATCGCAGCATGCCAGGCCTCCTTGTCCATCACCAACTCCCGGAGTTCACGCAAACTCACGTCTATCGAGTCCATGATGCCATCCAGCCATCTCATCCTCTGTCGTCCCCTTCTCCTCCTGCCACCAATCCGTCCCATCATCAAAGTCTTTTCCTTTTTTTTCTTTTTTGTTTCAAAGTCTTTTCCAATGAGTCAACTCTTCTCATGATGTGGCCAAAGTACTGGAGTTTCAGCTTTAGCATCATTCCTTCCAAAGAAATCCCAGGGCTGATCTCCTTCAGAATGGACTGGTTGGATCTTGCAGTCCAAGTGATTCTCAGGGGTCTTCTCCAACACCACACTTCAAAAGCATCAATTCTTTGGCACTCAGCTTTCTTCACAGTCCAACTCTCACATCCGTACATGACCACAGGAAAAACCATAGCCTTGACTAGACAAACCTTAGTCGGCAAAGTAATGTCTCTGCTTTTGAATATGCTATCTAGGTTGGTCATAACTTCTCTTCCAAGGAGTAAGCATCTTTTCATTTCATGGCTGCAGTCACCATCTGCAGCCATTTTGGAGCCCAAAAAAATAAAGTCTGACACTGTTTCCACTGTTTTCCCATCTATTTCCTATGAAGTGATGGGACCAGATGCCATGATTTTCATTTTCTGAATGTGGAGCTTTAAGCCAACTTTTTCACTCTCCTCTTTCACTTTCATCAAGAGGCTTTTTAGTTCCTCTTCACTTTCTGCCATAAGGGTGGTGTCATCTGCATATCTGAGGTTATTGATATTTCTCCCGGCAATCTTGATTCCAGCTTGTGTTTCCTCCAGTCCAGTGATTCTCATGATGTACTCTGCATATAAGTTAAATAATCAGGGTGACAATATACAGCCTTGACGTACTCCTTTTCCTATTTGGAACCAGTCTGTTGTTCCATGTCCAGTTCTAACTGTTGCTTCCTGACCTGCATACAGATTTCTCAAGAGACATGTCAGGTGGTCTGGTATTCCCATTTCTCTCAGAATTTTCCACAGTTTATTGTTACCCACACAGTCAAAGGCTTTGGCCTAGTCAATAGAGCAGAAACAGATGTTTTTCTGGAACTCTCTTGCTTTTTCCATGATCCAGCGGATGTTGGCAATTTGATCTCTGGTTCCTCTGCCTTTTCTAAATCCAGCTTGAACATCAGGGAGTTCACGGTTCATATATTGTTGAAGCCTGGCTTGGAGAATTTTGAGCATTACTTTACTAGCATGTGAGATGAGTGCAATTTGTTCAGTAGTTTGAGCATTCTTTGGCATTGCCTTTCTTTGGGATTGGAATGAAAACTGACCTTTTCCAGTCCTGTGGCCACTGCTGAGTTTTCCAAATTTGCTGGCATATTGAGTGCAGCACTTTCACAGCATCATCTTTTAGGATTTGAAATAGCTCAACTGGAATTCCATCACCTCCACTAGCTTTGTTCGTAGTGATGCTTTCTAAGGCCCACTTGACTTTGCATTCCAGGATGTCTGGCTCTAGATGAGTGATCACTTCATTGTGATTATCTGGGTCATGAAGATCTTTTTTGTACAGTTCTTCTGTGTATTCTTGCCATCTCTTCTTAATATCTTCTGCTTCTGTTAGGTCCATACCATTTCTGTCCTTTATCAAGCCCATATTTGCATGAAATGTTCCCTTGGTATCTCTAATTTTCTTGAAGACATCTGTAGTCTTTCCCATTCTGTTGTTTTCCTCTATTTCTTTGCATTGACCACTGAAGAAGGCTTTCTTATCTCTTCTTGCTATTCTTTGGAACTCTGCATTCAGATGCTTATATCTTTCCTTTTCTCCTTTGCTTTTCGCCTCTCTTCTTTTCACAGCTATTTGTAGGGCCTCCCCACACAGCCATTTTGCTTTTTTGCATTTCTTTTCCATGGGGATGATCTTGATCCCTGTCTCTTGTACAATGTCACGAAGTTCATTCCATAGTTCATCAGGCACTCTATCTATCAGATCTAGGCCCTTAAATCTATTTCTCACTTCCACTGTGTAATCATAAGGGATTTGATTTAGGTCATACCTGAATGGTCTAGCGGTTTTCCCTGCTTTCTTCAATTTGAGTCTGAATTTGACAATAAGGAGTTCATGATCTGAGCTAACCACATGCAATTAATCAGTTTCAAAAAGTAAATGAAAATCTCCATATACCTGAAGAATTTTTTTGAAGGTGATGGCTATGTTCAATTCAGTATGGGTAACACAAGAATGTACATATGTCCAAATTCACCAAATTGTGTATGTTAATTGTATGAAGTTTTCCCCAGATTTACTGAAAAATCACTGATGTACATCTCTGTGTAAATTTAAGGCATACAGCAGGATGGTTTGATTTATTCACATTGTGAAATGATTACCTCAACAAGTTCAGCTAACATCCATCTTCTCACAGAGATACAACAAAAAGAAAAGAAAGAAAAAAAGGAAAGACAATTTCTCCTTGTGATGAGACCTCTCAGGATTTACTCCCTTAACAACTTTTCTCTGTATAATAGAGCAATGTAGCCATAGTCATCATGCTATACATTTTATCCCCATTATTTACTTATCTTGTGATGGAAAGTTTTCACCTTGTGATCACCTTTCTTCAAATCCCCTGCTCCCACTCATTACTAACCACAAGTATGATCTCTCTGTCTGTGACTTTGATTTTTAGGTTCCTTATATAGGTGAGATCATACAGTAGTTGGCTTTCTTTGTCTGACATATTTCACCTCACACAATATCTTAAAGGATAGACATGTTGTCAAAAATGGTAGGATTTCCTCAATTTTTTATGGCTGAATAATATTCCATTGTTTATACATACTACAACTTCTTTATTCATTCATCCATTGATGGTCAATTCTATCTCCATGTCTTGACTACGGAAAACAAATGCTGCTATGAACATGGGGATGCATATATTTTTTCAAGTTAAAGTTTTTGTTTCCTTTGGATATATGCCCAGAAGTAGAATTGAAGTAGTTCTATTTTTAACTTTTTGAAGATGTATCATACAATTTTTCATAGTGACTAAGCTAATTTATAATCCCATCAACAGAGAGATCTACACAAGTATCTGTTACCTCTTGTCTTTTTATTGACAGTCATTCTAATAGGCATAGGGTACTGTCTCACTGTGGTTTAATCTGTATTTCCCTAATGATTAGTGATACTGAGCATCTTTTCATGTATCTATCGGCTTTTCACATATCTCTTTTGAGGAAATGTCTATTCATGTCCTTTGCCTTTTTTCAATTGGGTTATTTGGGTTTTCTTTCTATTGAGTTTAATGAGCTCTTTATATATTTTGTATATTAGCCCATTATCAGATATATGGTTGGCAAATATTTTTTCCCCATTCCATAGGTTGTCTTTTCACTTTGTGTTGATGGTTTATTTTGCTTTGTAGTGGCTTTTTAATTTGATATAGTCCCACTTGCTTATTTTTAATTTTGTTACTTGTGCTTTAGAATTCATATCCAAAAAAATGATTACCAAGACTCTGAAGAAATTTTAAAATCACTTCTAAATATCTCACTGGTGAAAAAAGTTCACAGAAATTTTGAAAAAAAAACTTTGGGATAAATAATAATGGAAATGTTACATATCAAAATTTGATTTTAAAAATGATATGAAAAAAGGCTTTACAAATTAAAATAGTTATATTTAGAAAAGAAAACCAGAAACTCATGAGTAGTAATCTACAATAATTGGGAACTTCAGTGGTGGTCCAGTGGTTAAGAATTCATCTTGCAATGCAGGGAATGAGGGTTAAATCCCTGGTCAGGGAACTAAGTCCCACATACTGAGGGGCAACCAAGCCCAAATAATGCAATGAAAAGATCCCACATGCTGCAACTAAGATAAAATGCAGCTAAAAATAAATAAAATATTTTTAAAAATAATTTAACTGTGGCTAATGAGAAAGATGTTACAAAAATAACATAAATTTAGGGTTAATTACAAATATTAACTAAAACCTCATAAAAAATTGGAAAAATGAGGCCTAAGGTAGGCAATCCTACCTTCTTCCATGAGAGAGAGGTTGATTCTATTTTCCAATATACCTTTCTTCTGCTAATGTATATAGGAATTTATACGGGATAAATTATTTTCTGATAACATCATAATTTAGTCTACAGTTTACAAAATGTCAAGATGTGATTATAACTGTACTAGTGTAGAAATGGACATTAACCAAAAATAGATGTAGAAACAGATGAGATTTGGTGCTTCTCCTTTGAGGAGAGAATAAGTAGATTTTTTATTTGTGCAAAAGATAGGTGAATTATATTAAGTGCATTGTTCTTGCTTTTATGTTCTTGTCATTCTTGTTTGAAAGTTTAAGTGTGGGAAAAGTTTGAGTGGTTGTGGAGCAGCCAAAACAAGTATTAATTGACTCATTTTATGCCCATCCCAACTCACCTCCAGTTTGCCTTCCTGGTTTTCTGAAAGCCTGAAACCCTGCCATCTGGGCTTCAAGTAGGTGATCTATGCTCTGTATCTATACCAGACTTGGGCTCAGTATTAGTGAGAAAAAAGGAGGAAGAAGCTTTTTTTTCTTTATCAGGTATGATGGTTAGTTTTTTGTACCAAATTGGTTAGCCTATGGTGCCCACTTTGGTTAAATATCAGTCTAGATGTTGCTGTGAAGACAGTTTTTAGATGTGATTGAGATTTATAACCAATAGACTTCAAGTAAAACAGAATCATCTCTCCATGATGTGAGTGAGCTTCATTCAGTCATTTGAAGGTCTTAAGAGCAAAAACTGAGGTTTCCCAAGGAATAAGCAATTTGGCATCAAGATAACAACATAGAGATCCAGGTGTAGATTTCAGATCCATACTGCACCATCAACTCCTACATAAATTTCTAGACTTCCAATTTGCCTTATAGATTTCAAACTCACCAGCTCCCGCAGTTCCACATTCACATGAGCCAAGTCCATAAACATTGAGAGAGCGAGCGAGGTATACCATGGCAGGTGTGGTGTTTTAACTTCAATAGTCCAAGATGTGCATAAGTGGGAATAGGGACCTTTAACATAAGTGGGTATTTGGCCCCTTATACGGAAGTGCATAAGATGTGCATAAGTGGGTACTGAGACCCTTAACATTTCAGCCACATCAAACTTCTTAGAGTCTCCAGATGCCTCTGTACGTATCATTTCTTCTTTCTAGAATAACCATCATCTCATATTTCTCCATGTCACCTGAAGGGCTCCATCCCACACTCAACTATAACTTTCTCTAGTTAAAATCATTTTTGAAACTCTAACCAGTTAAACACTCCCTTCTGTGTGTGCACAGAGTACTTTTGTCCATACCTCTACCATAGAATGTATCTTATTATTGCAATAATTAACTTATATACCTATGAATTTCTCTCTTACCATACCCTGGCTTCCCTGGTGGCTCAGAAGGTAAAGAATCTGCTACAATGCAGGAGATACGGGTCAGGAAGATATTGGGTCAGGAAGATCCCCTGGAGAAGGGCATGGTAACCCATTCCAGTATTCTCACCTGGAGAATTCCATGGACAGAGGGGCCTGGTGGGCTACAGTTCATGGGATTACAAAGATTTGGACACAACTGAGTGACTAACACTTTCACTGTTGTTGCCAAACCCACTAGCACACGAGCTTGCAAATGACAGAGAATTTATGCTGTTTATTTTTGTGTGTTTTTTACACCAAAAATCTTACTTGGAAAATAAAAGGTTTTTACTGCTTTGTTGAATTAATGAATGACTGATTGATTTAATTTATGTAACAACCTCTGTGTTCACACATCCCAGTTTCTCTCAGTCTAGGCCTTCTTGTTGGCTCCATAGCAACAAAGCACTTAAGTCATCTTCTCAGCTATTATTCTCTTTCAGTGGCACTCACCAGCAGAAAGAGTCACACCTCCAAGCCTTCAAAGAAAATGCAGAGGTAAAGAGCTTACTGAATTGAAGTTGTTTATGTTCATCAAATGCTTACAGAAATATATAAAGAATAATATGACTTGAAAACAATCCTACATTGCCCCCCCCCCATCAGCTTTCCTCTGCTGATTTCTAACTAGTTACCAAAATCAAAGGCTTCAGAATCAACCTGAACTCAAAATATACCTTCATTACAAACTAAGCTGCAGAGATCTTTAGAAAGTTACCTAACCTCTCCAAGTCTCACTTGGAGAACACATCTTAGAAATACTTACCTAAACAAAATTTTGTGCTTATTAAGCATATAAAATAATGATCATAGTATCTGGGATGTTATAATCACTAAATAATTGTTAACCATATAAATTGTTATTTCAATATATTAATCAAGGAAGAATTTGTGGAAATTAATGCCTGTGAAGAGAGATTTTTACAGTCTATTGCTACATCTTTAAAGTATAAGTGTACTCAATCACTTCAGTCATATCCAACTCCTTTGCAACCCAATGGGCTGTAACCCAATGACTCCTCCATCCATGGGATTCTCTGGGCAATAATAAAGGAGTGGGGTGCATCACCCTTCTCCAGGGGATCTTCTTGATCCAGGGATCAAACCCACATCTCCTGCATTGCAGGCAGATTCTGTACTGCTGAGCCAGCATGGGAAACCCCTTTAAAGTGCATATTCTTATTATTTGTACATGAAAATTATAACTATTTCTTAACTATATGCAATAACAAAATATTGTGATGGGTAATAACAAGGCCAAAGGATAATGCTTTTTTATTTGTTGACTTCATATTTATTACCTCTCCTCTGAGGACAGAAGTTCTGTACTTCATTAACTCATAATGTTTTTGATTGGTTGGTGAATGGTCTTATGCTCCCTCTTTACTAATAAATTTATCTACAAAATCTCATAGTCTCTTGCTTGAAAAATAGACATTAAAAGACAATGGCTATTCCTTAAAGAAAAAGCTAACCAGACTTTGATCTACAAACTTATCTTTGACATACAATATATTGGAATCAGTGAGCCATATGATTCTTCTGTGCCTAGCCACAGTCTTCCCTAAAAGTAAGGGAAGCCAAATGATTGATTACATCATTTTCAGCTTATAATTTTTAATAAAATTAGGAACCTCAAGATATCTCAATCTCCTCAACATCTAAAAAACAGCCTCATGCAGTCATTTGTCATATTTGCAATTTTAAACTAAGTGTGAATTAACTTGACTACTATGTTTGTAGTATCCATTTTATCTTCCTTCTGAACCATGTAAAGTTAAAAGTGCACCCTGAAAGAAATTATGGCATAAAGTATGAAGACATCCTTTTGTTGGTTTGAAAACTCAGGAGCTTCCCCGATGAAATCTGAAATTGACCCCATCCATGGAGGGCAAGAAAAAATGGAAGGAAGATGTAGATCACTACAGATTGGTAGGTGGTAGGTTTATCAAGCAAAGGAATTTACCTAAGAGGCTTGTCTTGTACCACCACAAAATGAATAGATCTCTACATTGCCCTCCAGAATTTTAAAAGAGTAGGTAGAAGTCTTAACTAGGTTCAGTTACATATTCAGTCCTGATGACATCAGCCACACATTCTTCTCGCGAGGTTGCCCCCGTGAAAACGGCTCCAAGTGCAGTAACTAAACGTAACTCCAGGCACCAGGAAGGGGATGAGGAACTTCTGATCACCCAGGTACAACTCATAGGTCAACCAGTAGTCCCTTCCTCTTGATGGCCTCCTCCAATATCATCCCTCCAAGAAACAGATAAACAAAATTAATTCCTCCCAAAGAAGACATTTTATGAATAACTTGAGTAAATTAAAAGCAATTAGAAATCAAGCAACCACTACATCAAAGGCTAGTGATGTTTACTTTTTCTTTCAGCTTATCTAGAAGACATAACATCAGTGTTCCATGATGACTGGTTGGCATATTTGTCCTCCTTCTTCCCTTTTTCTTTAGCTCCCTTCAATTAAACTTCATTTTTAAAGTCTAGTGTCCATTCAAAAGGAATACGGAGAAGGGATGAGAATAATTGTCTTTGAGTCTTTCAAACTATGCAGATTCCCAGGAAAGAAAGTATGGGGAACAAGAATAATCTGAAGACCTTTTATTTAGTACATATTAAATAGAATAGTTGTAATTATATATAATCATAACCCATAAAATAACCTCATGACAGTTTTACAGATAACATAACTAATGCTCAGAGAGAGCATTTTATCAGAGAGATAAAATCATTTGCCTGAATTTGCACAGGTTATAAATAGCAGAGCTAAGATTCAAACCCAGTAGAGCTGATTCCAAATCTCACACTCATTCCAGACTGGCTCCCTTTAATGAATCCATTGTACCCAGTGATGGATACAATGAGAATTATCTTTCAAATCTGAGAAATTAATAATTTTAAGTGGACAACAATGTATTTCAAGCTTCACATGTCTTGACATAAGGCAAATAATCTAAACGTGCAAGGTCTACTGAGTGGTTTTGGGGAATGAAAGGAGCATATTAAAACACCCATATACAATTCATAATACTCCTCAAGACATCTATATATAGTGCACTTATGTTAAAATCTACTTGTCTTTATTTGAGTATTTGTCATTACTCAAAAAAAATTCTCTCCAATGTCAGTACATGGTAACATGCCCATTATTATCTAAGAAATATTGACAAAACAGAACATGCTGATTATTGGGCTAAGCTCTGGAGATGCATAACCAGATATGGTCATATCCTCAAAGAGCTTAGAGCCCAATAAAGAAGACTTTTTAATAATTAAACAAATTTAAAATTATAATTATGGTTAGTTTCATAAAAGAGAGCTCCATGCTATGGAGAGTGCTATGGAGAGTAGGGTAAGAGGTCATGGTCACTGGTGGCTAAGCTGAAATTTAAAGGAAGAATAAAATTTATCAAGTGACAAGGAGACCAAGGAGTTTTTCAGACAAGAGATCAAGTATTAAAGTTTAGCGTAGGAGGGAGAGAGCTTGGTTAAGTGTGAGGGACTGAAAGAAAGTCAATGGCACTAAAGAGATGAGAGTGGGGTGAAGGAATGATGGAAAGGGAGATGGGCCAGACCACTTAGGGACTTGTAACCAATGTTTAATCATTTATTTTTGAACCTTACTGTAATTTAAAAACACTGGAGGTTTTTAAGTGTTAGAATGGCATAATCCAGTTTGCATTTCAGAAAGACAGATCTGGCTGCAGTATACACAAGGAATTGGAGAGGGTCCAAGGATGAAACAGACAACCAGTAAATGGCTATTTTACTAGTGCTCTCTCCTAGATAATAGATCGTGGGAGCTGGGATTAAGGTAGGGGGTAGTAGAAGGAGAACATATTTAAGAGATGTTCAAAGGCATTTAGGTGCTGGGTTGAATGTGGAGGAAAGAAAGCAGGAAATATAAAGACATAAGTTTTTGGCCAAAAATTGAGTGGATGATGGGAGTTAAATTGTTATTTGTTGGTATTAAAATTGAGCAAGCTGAACATGTGGGTCTTCATCTATTAGGAAAGTAATATGAGCCATAATTTGGGAGAAGTTTCTTAGGATGCAAAGCTAGAATATGGATGTTTTCACATTTTGGGGGGAAGCAACAAACATTTATTCATGTATCTGGTATAAAATGAATTCTATCATTTTCAAGTTGGCTTCATTGACGATCCTTTGAGAATATATTTAGTTCAGGTCTCATGTCTCTGCTCAGTGACCTCCGTTGCCTTAAGATAAACCTTTCTCATTATTGTCCCTGTTACTCCAAATTATAGAACAGTTCAACTTGCTTTGTCCTAAAAAGTCGGCTGAAGAATGAAGGGGCACTAACAAGACATAAAATATTTTCTCTAAATTAGAGAGGAATTATTCAGATTATAGTTAAATAAAACTTTCCAGTTGAGGTACCAATCATTAAACATCATGTTTCTCTCTCTCACTTCAAGAATGTTAGGGTAACTTAAGGCCTAACACATAGTTATCCTCCAATATAAAATATTATCCAGATATAATTGTGTCATTTAAAAATGACTCTCTTTTACCAGTAACCTTTTAAATACCTATTATGTAATCTTTCTATCTCTTGTCATATCTATCTGTATGAATATATGAATGTATATATATATAATATATATCACATTGATGGGATAAGCCATTTCTTATAATTGAATAGTTGAAATTAACTTTTAAGGTTACTAATTTGAAAATTTTATCTCCCACTGTATTAAAGTTTCAGATTTCTCCCTACCATTTTTCCCTGTTATTCAAAGGAAGAAAAATTTCTATAGGAAAGAATGAAAAATATTCTCTTTGACATTCCTCTAGGGAAGAAAGAAAAGGCAAACCAAGAAGTCTATAAAATATTAAATAATTTTGGTTTATCTCCAATTTTAACTATTTCTTAAGAGCCTTAGAGGAAAGGCAGTTTCAAGCATTTGAGCTATTTTTAAGAAAAATGAATTTTTAAAAAATCCTAAGTATTATTCACATAATAGGATGAGCTTTCCATAAAGCTCCAGGGTAAAGCAAGATTAGGTTACATCTTGCATTCACTGTGTTTATCACCATAAAGCATTTTTCACACACTAGCAGACTCAGATATTCTATGAGGTAGTCTCTGAGATATTCCATGAAATCAAGCACCAAGGACTGTCTACAAACAAGGAAAGCCTGCATTAAAAGCTGCTAGCTACAGGGCCTTCCTTGGTGGACCAGTGGTTAAGCCTCTGTGATCCCAATGCAGGGACATGGGTTCCATCCCTGGTCAGGGAATTAAGATCATGCAAGTCACAAAGTTATAATAAGTTGTAAGTGTTAGCTGCTCAGTTGTGTCCAACTCTTCGCGGTTCCATGGACTGTAGCCTGCCAGGCTCCTCTGCCCATGGGATTCTCCAGGCAAGAATACTGGAGTGGGTTGCCATTCCTTTCTTCAGGGGATCTTCCCTATCCAGGGATCAAACCCAGGTCTCTTGAATTGCAGGTGGATTCTTTATTATCTGAGCCACTAGGGAAGCCCCAAATCCACAAGGCATGACCTAAATAAATAAAGTTATAAAAAAAAAAAAAAACTACTAGCCATATATCATTTTCAAGAAATCCCAGCAATTTTCATTAACCTTTATCAGATGCTATTGTTAGCAGTTAGATCTGCTGACTCCTCTACCTTCACCTTCTATTGAAGTTTTGCCACTCTCAATCATTCACTTATTGTTTAATCATTCATTTAATATTTTCAGCTAATGTTTTCTTTACACATATGATGGGACAGCCATACACGAGATTCTGAATGAAAAAGACACAGACACAATCCCTGAGCTCAGAGAGCAACAGATGATAAACAAAGAACTGCACATACTAAGGGTAGAGGCCACGTGAGAGGTACATGTGGATTCATGGGCCAGAAAGTGGTCATCTGCTCTGTGGAACATGACCTGACTATTGAAGGATGAGTTGAGTTGCTCCAGCTTTAAATGGGGAGAGGTAGAGTGAAATGAGATTCTCATTTACAACAGACCAGTCGCTCAGCAGTGTACAGATGACTGGAATACAGCAAGTGGAGGGAGCACCGCTAGGAGAAAAATAACCTCATGAAATCACAACTAGGATAATGAGAAAGGAAATACTAATTTTACTTGGATACATCTTAACAGAATAGACTGTTTAATATGTTGATCTAGTCAACTGAAGAAGCAGGAACTCTTTGTTAATGTCTTGGCAGAGGCTGGCTTTCATCTCTCCTTATGAAGTATTAATACGACATTGTGGAGGCTCATGGCAGGGAGCATAGGAGATAAAAGGAAAACAGGCAAACTCAAGTGACAAAGCATTTCAACTGCATGGCCATTTCCTGGATGAATGGGTTTATTCAACCTGGCAAAAGCTCACCCAGGCAGGTAACACAGAGAGCTCATCAGATCCCTATTGGAAGCTGCTGTCAAAAATCTGAAACACCTGTGGACTGCAACCAAACTGAAATCCAAATAAGTCAGAAGTAGCTGTTCGGTTTAAATACCTTTGTGTGGATTCACATACTGCAGAAAATGAGCTTTTTTTGCCAGCTCAAGAAATACTGCCATATCCAGACAGCTGAGGGCCACAATAGGGAAAAATCAAGGTATTCAAAGCAAATCTTCACATTCACATCACAGTACCAGCACCATAAAAGATGCTGAATAGGGCAGTGCAGTCTGTAAACTTTTCGCACGAGTATCTTGTTTCCCTTCATTTGTTTTTATCTACTTTCAGAGATAGTTGGGGATGATGGTGGTGGTGGGTACAGTGGTCTGTGTGGGGTTGTGTCCCCTGTTTGTTGCAATATGAGAATCAGATATTTCAGAAAGACTGGGTGGTATAATGGGAAGGATACTGGTTAGGGGAGTTGGATGAACCTTGTCTGAATTCTGCTGCTGCACTTCATCTTTCTAGGGACTCAGGTAATTTTTGTAGCTTCCATTTTCTCTCTGTAAATTGAGATTAATTAACTTCTTAGGGTTGAGAAAAGGGTTAAATGCAATGATAAATATAAAGGCAAATGAGAGGAGACCAGTAGAAGCAGCTTTCCTTCCTGCTATAAGTTTTAAATGACAGAAACAATCTATATTTGCAGAATAAAAATTTTCATATTTCATGTCTTTTTAACCTTTTACATTTTGTGCTTGCATAGCTAATTGTTTGAATTGACTAACATAGCTCCTTTCACACCCACTCATGCGCACCCTATGACACAAACCTACGCACACATTATGTATACTCGGAGTAACTGGTGTTCCCTTGACACATCTCACACTTTGTTCTTTTGCTCTTACTGTTCTATCTGGAAAGCTCTTTCCTCAATCTTCATCTAGTAAACCTTACTCATTTTTTAAGGGGCAACTCAGATTTCACCTTCTCAAGTGAAACTTGCCATATCAGGCTGAATTCACCACTCTTGTCTCTGTGTTTGAATAGCACTTTGTCTAAAGGCTGTTACTGCATTTAAAACATCATTTAAAACATCATTCAGTTCTGGATGTATCTTTCTCTCTTGCAAGATAGTGAGGCATTGGACAGCTTGCTTGTATAGCACCAAACTTAGAACATGGAGAAGGCTAAATAAGAGTGTCAACTGCTTTTAAAAAGTTAATTCTTACCTGGAAAACTACCAAACCCACCACATTTATTGCCCCTTTTTCATAACTTGGCCATTCAGTTACAGGGAACATTAACATTATACCTTTATACCTAATTTGTTTCTTTAATTTTCCTCAAGAACAAGTAGAATATAAGTAGTTAAACTTAGATGCAGTCTATAAATTATATATTTATTAGTGCTTAGCATTATGCACTTTAAAGATTTTCTATAATATTGTTTGTTGGGGTTATTAAGAGAGTGTACCCTTACAACTTTTCATGTGGCTGTGGCTTTTTTCCTATTTTCCGATAGTTTTGTTCCAACTCCTAAAGTATCTTAAGGGTTACTTAGGATTCCTTTTACAATTGCATGTAAATTAGTAATAAATTCATTATGGAAAATAACATAGAGAAAAGCAAAATGAGAAGTCACTCATAATTCCAGATTCTAGAAAACTAGTCTGAATATTTTGTTACATATTTTTCTAGATACTTCCAAGAGAAAATGTATTAAATATAATTTTTTTTAATGGGGTTGTGATGTACATGCTGTTATATAACTGGTTTTTGTCACATAATAATATACCATGAATATATACATTGTTCTTGTTTAGTCACTAAGTCACATCCAACTCTTTTTCGACCCCACAGACTGCTAACTGTCAGGCTTCTCTGTCTGTGGGATTTTCCAGGAAAGGATATTGGATGGAGTGTATTGCCATTCCCTTCTCCAGGGGATCTTCCCAACCCAGGGACTGAACCTGTATCTCCTGCTTTGGCAGTCAGATTCTTTACCACTGAGTCACCAGGGAAGCCCAAATGCATACATTACATGTACATATAAACATTATAGGATTTATCAAAATGGTATTTAGTCAATCTTTTATTTTTAAAATTTTAGAATACTTTCTATTTTTTCTATCATTAAATAGACTGCAATATTGCATTGAATGCTTCATTGAAAAAATGCTGCAATGAATTTTTCTGTAACTATATCTATGCAATATTTGAACTAAATTGTTTGAGCTTTCCAGCATTTCATGTTCATTGTGATTTCCATAATGACCCTGATTTTTAACTTATGAAATGTTATTAATTATAAGAAGCTTGGACCCTGAAATTAGCATCACAGGTGAGATGTTTTATAATATTAAGCATGTGATGTATAACTCCTAACCTTTTTTTTCTTTATTTATAATTAAAAACTAGTGCCAGTTATTAATGTTATAATTAACTTTGACAGTTCATTTTTAAAATATCTAATTTCAAACTGGTCTTTATCTTTGCAATGGGTAATAAAAGTTATTTAAGTAATGGTAACATAGAAGTTAATTTTTATTATCTAACATGCATAGGGCTTACTCAGAATGTTTTGCCTATGTTTTTCCGTTTCTATTGATTAATATTTAGTGTTTACTCTAAAATACAATTAGTTTTAAGATAGCTGTATCATTGAAAAAAATAATCTCTTAACTGTGATTCTGAAACTATCCATATTTTAAGCTCTATCCTTTAAATCACTATTTTTTACACTCTGATTCTTAATCATTCACAAAGAACACAATGATTGTGTTAGAACTGACTTTATTCCTGGACATGAATTAGCTGAGTAAAGACTATGCTCATTTTAATACTTTCAGTTCATAAAAATGACTGATCTCTGTTGCCACTCTGAGAACCCAGAAATACATGTCAGGCAGCTGAAGAGAGCATAGTATCTTAAGAAAGCCAACAAGATATGGCAGAAAGTAAGGGCTTCCCTGGTAGCTCAGAGGTTAAAGCATCTGCCTGCAATGCAGGAGAGCTGGGTTTGATCCCTGGGTTGGGAAGATGCCCTGGAGAAGGAAATAGCAACCCACTCCAGTATTCTAGTATTCTTGCCTGGAAAATCCCGTGGAGAGAGGAGCCTGTAATTACAAATTACACATCTAAAGAAACTAACTCAGGGCTTGGAACAATGTTGTTAAAATGGTAGTTCTCTAGTTAACTCTCTTGTCCTACATTGCAAAAAAAAAAACACACAAAATACAAAACAGGCACATTTCTAGACATACGCATTGGGGTTCTTAGAAAGTCAATGGATATCAATTATGTCCCTATTCTCCACCTGAGTCCTTAACCTTTTGAGAGACAGACACTGCTGTGAAAATTTTGGAAATAAAAGGTTTTATTACTGATGAAGTTGGTTGGAGAACAGCTTAGCTTTGCCTGCAGGACTTTCTTGGCCAGACTGGCTGCTATGGATGATGGCAGGAGAACCCTGGGGCCCAAAAAGCAAAGCTTGCTTGCAAAGCCTCCCTCCAGCAAAACTAGCGTGAAGTTCCTCAAAGCCCTCTTCTCGACTAGATCTGGATTTTGGTCCCTGTCCTTGCCAGGACTGCATAGCATAGTTTTAGCACAAATTCTGTTAAGTCAGTTTAGAGAGAATCACCACCTACAGTATTTGACCACCCTACATCTCTGATCAAATTCCTCATCCTTCACCCTCCCTCAGATGATTATCTGACCCTCCTGGCCTGCCTTCAGTGAGACTCTATCAGGATTACTAACAGAAACTAATAGATATAATAAGAAAATTTCCTCCCCTTGATGTCTCTTCTTAGTAATTTTCTATCCACTGATCCCTTTAACCTTAGCTCCCTAGCTATAAATCCCCATTTGTTCTTGTTTTAGTCAGAGATGAACCTGATCTCTCTTCCTATTGTGACAGACTTGACACCTCTCACAATTGCTCTAAATAAATCTTCTGTACTATTTTAACAAGGGCTAGAACAGTTTTTTCTTTAATATTGCCCCACTCAATTTAGAAAGTGGCAGAGGAAAAAAGATGAGAATATACTCTCTCTGTAGTCAGGCCAAACCCAAAAGGAGAGCCAGGAATAAGCGTAATGAGCATGCACATCTAATTTTTCCTCTGATGCACATTGAGGTTCACACTTGTTCTTTTGCCCCTGCTACCCTTAATATTCAATTAGGACAAATATTGAACATGCAGTTTCAGTTAGGTGTCTAAGTATTCCCCATGGACCTATCAATGACCCTACCACTGAGAAGAGGAAATAGCAAATGAAAAACATAATCCTTATTATTGAGAAAATCATTAAGCAATTAATTGCTACTAAATAAACAATAATAAATTAACCTAAAATTAACTTTCTGAGCACCTACTATTTGCCAAGAACAGCCTTTTAAGACAACTTGAAAGTGTGAGACTTGGTCCCTGGTGTCAAAGAGATCAAGATCTCAAATTTGACCCTCACATGTCTAGAATTCTAGGAGATCAGTCCTTGGTGATAACACCAAGGACCTGAATATAAGTAAAATGAGACATCAGGGGACAGATAATGGTTCCATAGGTAAAGAAATCAAGTGCCCCCTGGGTATACACACTGCAGCTGCGTCTTTGGCTCCAAACTGGCTTCACTTACTCATGCCCTGAAATCTAAGTCATCAGTGACTTCTCCCTCCTTCTCCCCATACCAAATCCATTAGCAAATCCTATTTCTCCTTCCTCCAAAGTCAGTTCTGAATCTGTCTACTTTTTGCCCCCTCGACTGTTATCGCTATTCCATGGCACCACTGTCTGGACCTCTGAGTCAGCCATTGACTATTTCAGGGACTTTCTCCCTTATTTGTTCAACACAGAGATATTCTGAAAATGTGTATAAGACTTTCTCACTTTCCTGTGAAACCTATTTCCATATGCGATGCTGCTGAGGCTGCTAAGTCGCACCAGTCGTGTCTGACTCTGTGTGACCCCATAGACGGCAAGCCCACCAGGCTCCCCCATCCCTGGGATTCTCCAGGCAAGAACACTGGAGTGGGTTGCCATTTCCTTCTCCAACACATGAAAGTAGTAAGTGAAAGTGAAGTTGCTCAGTTGTATCCAATTCTTAGCAACCCCATGGACTGCAGCCTACCAGGCTCCTCCATCCATGGGATTTTCCAGGCAAGAGTGCTGGAGTGGGGTGCCATCGCCTTCTCCTCCATCAGTTCAGTTCAGAAGCTCAGTCGTGTCCGACTCTTTGTGACCCCATGAATTGCAGCATGTCAGGCCTCCCTGTTCATCACCAACTCCCGAGTTCACCCAAACCCATGTCCATCGAGTCAGTGATGCCATCCAGCCATCTCATCCTCTGTCGGCCCCTTCTCCTTCTGCCCCCAATCCCTCCCAGCAACAGAGTCTTTTCCAATGAGTCAACTCTTTACATGAGGTGGCCAAAGTACTGGAGTTTCAGCTTTAGCATCAGTCTTTCCAATGAACACCCAGGACTGATTCCCTTTAGGATGGACTGATTGGATCTCCTTGCAGTCAAAGGAACTCTCAAGAGTCTTCTCCAACACCACACTTCAAAAGCATCAATTTTTTGATGCTCAGCTTTCTTCACAGTCCAACTATCACATCCATACATGACCACTGGAAAACCATAGTCTTGATTAGATGGACCTTTGTTGGCAAAGTAATGTCTCTGCTTTTGAATATGCTATCTAGGTTGGTCATAACTTTCCTTCCAAGGAGTAAGCATCTTTTAATTTCATGGCTGCAGTCACCATCTGCAGTGATTTTGGAGCCAAAAAAATAAAGTCTGGCACTGTTTCCACTGTTTCCTCATCTATTTCCCATGAAGTGATGGGACCAGATGCCATGATCTTCGTTTTCTGAATGTTGAGCTTTAAGCCAACTTTTTAACTCTCCTCTTTCACTTTCAACAAGAGGCTTTTTAGTTCCTCTTCACTTTCTGCCAGAAGGGTGGTGTCATCTGCATATCTGAGGTTATTGATATTTCTCCCGGCAATCTTGATTCCAGCTTGTGCTTCTTCCAGCCCAGCGTTTCTCATGTAATACTCTGCATAGAAGTTAAATAAGCTGGGTGACAATATACAGCCTTGACGTACTCCTTTTCCTATTTGGAACCAGTCTGTTGTGCCATGTCCAGTTCTAACTGTTGCTTCCTGACCTGCATACAGATTTCTCAAGAGGCAGGTCAGGTGGTCTGGTATTCCCATCTCTTGAAGAATTTTCCACAGTATATTGTGATCCACACAGTGAGTTGGGAAAATCTAAATCAATAAAATATAATAGCAGCTTCCCTATGTCTGGCCCCACACACTTCACATCTTCACATGCCTCGCCCCCCACAACTTCTGCCTCCTGCAGGTTTCCCTTCATTTTTTAAACATGCTAGGCTCTTTGGTACACTCAGGGCTTTAGCACACACGATTCCCTCTGCCTGGATGTTTTCTCATTCTACATCTGGCTAAATTAGCTATTCTTTGAGTTTCCCTATAGAGGCCTGCCCTATAGAACAGTCTAAATTAGCTACCTTTGTTTTACTCTCTTGTAATATCCCTGTAGATTCCTTTTCCTAGTGCTTATTCATCTTGAATTTATATTTTTATTCATGTGATTTTTATTTGGTATCTAGATTATAGGTACTTTGAGATCAATGTTTGCTCTACTATTTTCCTAATACAATGCTGTGCTTCCCTCATAGCTCAGTCGGTAAAGAATCTGCCTGCCAATGCAGGAGACCTGGGTCTGAGTCCTGGGTTGAGAAGATCCCTTGGAGAAGGAAATGGCAACCCACTCCAGTACTCTTGCCTGGAAAATCCCATGGACGGAGGAGCCTGGTAGGCTACAGTCCATGGGGTCGCAAAGAGGCAGATATGACTGAGCGACTTCACTCACTCACTCACTCAGGCTCACCCACTGAGCCTGAGCTCTGGAGCCCAGAAGATGCAACTTCTGAGGCCACATGTGCTAGGGCCGGTGCTCCACGAGAAGAGAAGCCCCTGCAATGAGAAGCCCTCTCACTGAAACTAGAGAAAGCCTGTGAGCAGCAACAAAGATCCAGCACAGCCAAAAATAATAAATAATTTTTTTTAAAAAAAAGATAAGAGAAAACAACACAAATGTTTATGATCCTCAGTCATCAAGAAAAGACTAAATTATTTTGATATAGGTGTTTAATATAGAAGTTATATAAGAAAAACAACACACAAAAAAAGAAAAACAACACAGATTTAGAGATGAGTAGAGTAAATACATGTGGGAATTATAGACATCTGCATTAAATGGAGTAAAGTATTCATATTATAGCAAGAAGTTTGACTAGATGGCTCACTCAGTAGTGAAGTATCCACCTGCCAATGCAGGAGACATTGGAGATGCAGGTTCAATCCCTGGGTCGGGCAGATTCCTGGGAGAAGGAAATAGCAACCCACTCCAGTATTTTTACTTGCCTGGAGAATCCCCAGGGACAGAAGAGCCTGGCTGACTACAGTCCATGGGGTCACAAATAGTTGACAGACTAACAACTAAATAACAAAATAGTGACAACGAAAGATGAGTCTGCACCAGAATATCTGTGAATGTGGGAGTGCGGGGAGCAAATGTTTAAAGCCTGGTGGTGCAAGACTCAGGTTTGTGCATTTCACTGCAATAGGAATCCCAGCAATTTCATGTGAAACAGGAACTATCGCTTATTCCCTGAATTACCTCCCCTAAAACATGACACAGTTTTGAGGAAGATGTCTTTCCTGATTCAAAATGCTTAATCCCACAATAAGTGAAGATTGAATGAATATGGTTTTGTGGATTTTTTTTCCCTCCAAATATTTTTCCAAATATCCTCCAAATATTTTTCCTCCAAATAATACCAAGGTCTTCAGTAAGTATGCACAGGCAATAAGGTTGCATGCTGCCACTACAGAAATCACCCAAGTTCTAAATTCTCCTGTTGATTCAGATATTTAAAGGCTAGCACCTTCCCCAGGTTCAAATGCAAACTCAGCATCCCACATGCCAGATTGCTCGCCAGAACAATCCCAGTGGGAGCTAACCTGCCCATCACACAAAAGGTCTTAAATGGGTTTTATCACAGTTTTTTGCTCTTCTGGGTCTGAGAAACATAAATAAACAAAATTCCTTTTCAGACAAAAAAGATTATTCCACTTAAAAAAAATTGTCCAAGACAATTAATTAAATAATCATTTAGTGGTAATATGGAGCATGAAAACTTTTATATAAATCAACAGTATGATCAGTGGCTTCAATATAAGTTTGTTTATGACATTTACAAAACATAAAACTGTGCAATGGGAAATAATGAGCTTATTGTTAGGGAAAATGTTCAGTAAGTTATTAAATTAGAACAATGAGTTAAGAATGAAATTTAATGGGGATAAATGATAAGGATTAAATATATACAGTGGGGATATATTCAGTAATAATGTGGTATCTTTATATGGTAGTGATAGATAACAACTCTGTTTATCATAGTGATTATTTTATAATGCATAGAAATATCAAATTGCGATACTGTACACCAGGAACTAACATCATGTTATAGGTCAGTTACTGTACTTCAAAAAACAAACTCTTAGGAAAAAAAGATTTTATCTGTGTTTACCAGAGGCGAAGGATTAGGGTATGTGTTGGATGTAGGTGGTCAAAATGTAGAAACTATTTTATTAAAATAAGAAAAGAGAATTATCAATGGATAATTAACTACTTTTATCCTAAAACTACAGGATAAAAGTTAAGGGGGCTAAGAGGATATTTAGATAATATCAAAGTATTTGCCCAGAGGATACACATTAATTCAAAAGACAAAATAGTAATTTTAAAAGGAAAAAACTAGCAGACGTCACCTTAACATGATACAAATGTTAAAATGATCAAAGTCTGTATCTGCAATAATGAAGCTAATTGATGGCATGTGCCTCGATGTAAAGCGTTAAGAATTTATCATCAGATCTATGGCACTCCCACAAGAGTGCATAAGCTGAATCTAAACCTGAGGAACCACAAACCTGAATAGAGAAACAGTCCACCAGATAACAGACAGTATTCTTTAAAATTATCAATTTCATGAAAGACAAAGACAAAGGGAAGTTCTAAATTAAAGATTTTGAATATGTGATCACCAAATGTAACACATGGCCTTGTATTTTTGGTTTTGTTTTGTATTTTGACCAAATAGGGCATTACTTGTATAAAATCTGAGTAAAGACAAATATCAATAAATTGCATAGCTTTTATAAAATATAATATGTAATATAATAGATACAATCATATATTCATATTAATTTCTTGATTTTTATAATTATACTATATAAGAGAAATACATACTAAAATATTTATAAAGTGAAATTGCCTCTACTATTATATAGTTCAGGCAAAACAAAAAAGAGCAGTAATTATACCATATTTGATCATTGAAAGGACTCCTCATATTCCAGAGAGTGTACTCACAGAAGACTTAAAAGGACACGGAATATGGTGCAGCTGGACAAAGAAAGCACAGGCCCACATCAAAGAGACCTGAGACCTCCGGTTGCCTCTCCCAGGGTCCTTCTCAATCTCTAGAACACACTTCATCTTCAGATCAGGAATCACTAAGATTACACAAGACATCTCAGTCTCAGTGGACCAACAGTCTCATTTGATGTGGGATTTTTAATATCTCTCTGATCACAAGCCCAAAATCAGCTTGCATGACCAGTCTATACTGCAGAAAGCAAAGCACGTACTAAAGCCAGGTGTAAACCATCAATCTTCCAAAACCAAGGCTGATCAAGTGCTACGTTTGCTGCCTGATGTTTTGCAGATCCTAGTATGTTTCACTAGTTAGCATTTTTCATTCAGGTTTTGCCAAGAGTCAGCAGGCCCCTGCTATCTCAAAGATAGGCACAGAATTGAAACAGGATGACTAAGATTAGGCCATTACTTACATAGCACAATCCCTAATGCTTGGTTAAGCACTCTGAGTTATAAACTACTTGTCATGGTTCTTTTTGCATCATTCAACAGTTATAGAACAAAAAAAGGAGAAAGATACATACCAAAATATAAAATCATTTGTATTTTCCAAAGAGGGGTAGATATTACTTTAAAGAAACATTTCAGATTAGCCAGTATTCCAATCCAGACTTATTTATTACTTTAACCACCTACTAACTTAAGTCTTTTACCTCCTTCCGCCATTAAATGTGAACTTTATGAAAAATGTCTATACACTGATTTAATGTAACAGTTAAGTGGATTATTAACAAAATCTCTTCTTTCTCTGGCCATTCAGCTTTCATCAGAAGAACAGCTTGTGGGACTTTTAATTCATTCTCCCAATAATTTTGATCACTCATATTGATATAGTGGTAAAATAAAACTAACCTTATCAGTTACACCAGTATTACACCAAAATGAAGCTAAATTGTGTGTTAGTCTAAGATCTTTACAAAATTAATCTGTTAGAATCACCAGTTGTATTTTCTCAATTTTCTCAACAAATCAATCATTTCACACTTGTTGTGGATTAGAGTATAAGTCCGGAGAAGGCAATGGCACCCCACTCCAGTACTCTTGCCTGGAAAATCCTATGGATGGAGGGGCCTGGTAGGGTGCAGTCCATGGGGTCACAAAGAGTTGGATACAACTGAGTGATTTCACTTTCACTTTTCATTTTCATGCATTGGAGAAAGAAATGGCAACCCACTCCAGTGTTCTTGTTTAGAGAATCCCAGGGATGGGGGAGCCTGGTGGGCTGCCATCTATGGGGTCACACAGAGTCGGACACGACTGAAAAGAATTAGCAGCAGCAGCAGCAGAGTCTAAGTCACAAGTTTAATCTCTTGTGAGCAGAGTTATGTGCCCTTCTTCATGTTAATGTTGTACTGACATGGATTCCCAATGAACTTCATCCTTATATAACATCTATCATTCCCCACTAGTGAAATCCTGCTGCTGTTGCTGCTTAGTTGCTAAGCCATGTCCAACTCTGTACAACCCTATGGCTTCTCTGTCCATGGGATTTTCAAGTCAAGAATACTGCTGCTGCTGCTGCTGCTGCTAAGTCGCTTCAGTCGTGTCCAACTCTGTGCTACCCCATAGACGGCAGCCCACCAGGCTCCCCTGTCCCTGGGATTCTCCAGGCAAGAACACTGGAGTGGGTTGCCATTTCCTTCTCTAATGCATGAAAGTGAAAAGTGAAAGTGAAGTCGCTCAGTCATGTCCGACCCTCAATGACCCCATGGACTGCAGCCTTCCAGGCTCCTCTGTCCATGGGATTTTCCAGGTAAAAGTACTGGAGTGGGCTGCCATTGCAAGAATACTAGTCATGTTTATTTAATAGGTTTCCAATCCCAACAAATTGTACTTTTAAGTGGGGCTGGTATAATGGTTAATTTTATGTGTCAATTCAAATGTACCAAACATTTGTTAAAATATTACTCTTTGTGTGTCTGTGAGGGGGCTCTGGATGAGATTAATATTTGAATCAGTAGAATGAGTAAAGCAGATTGCCCTCCCTAATGTCACTAGGTCTTATCCAGTCAGTTAAAGGAAGACCTGAATAGAACAAAAAAGGCGATCCTATGTGAGTAAGGGGGAGTTTTTTATCTGCCTACCAATGCAGAAGACGCAGGAGACATGGGTTCAATCCCCGGATCGGGAAGACCCCCTGGAGAAGGAAATGGCAACCTGCTCCAGTGTTCTTGCCTGGAAAATTCCATGGACAGAGGAGCCTGCCAGGCTAGAGTCCACAGGGTCACCAAGAGTCGGATACCACTGAACACGCATGCACATACTGCCTTTCCTGCCTGAATGCCTTCAAGTCAGGAGACTATCTTTTTCTCTGCCTTTGTACTAATTTATTCACTCTTCCTGGATTTCCCCTGCAGATCTTCAAACTGGAATTACACCCCTGGCTCTCCTGAGTCTCCCATTTACCAAATGTAGACTGTGGGACTCATCAACCACTATAATTGCATGAGCCAGATCCATGTTTTATAGGTCTATTATGTATCATCTTGGAGAAGGCGATGGCACCCACCCCAGCACTCTTGCCTGGAGAATCCCATGGATGGAGGAGCCTGGTGGGCTGCAGACCATGGGGTCTCGAAGAGTCGGACACGACTGAGCGACTTCACTTTCACTTTTCACTTTCATGCATTAGAAAAGGAAATGGCAACCCACTCCAGTATTCTTGCCTGGAGAATCCCAGGGACGGGGGAGCCTGGTGGGCTGCCATCTATGGGGTCGCACAGAGTCGGACACGACTGAAGTGACTTAGCAGCAGCAGCATGTATCATCTCACTGGTCCTATTTCTCTGGAGAACTCTGACAAACACATCTAGGTTTTGTTTGTGCATGGCGCCTTGGAAGTCAGAGAGACCGTTAGTATATCACACATGTATTCCTTGGCTTTGGCTGACAAGATCTTAGGATATTTTCCTTGATCTACCTCTGTTTCCATCCACAGAAACACACTTAATAGCCCCTCTGGGGAAACAGTGGAAACAGTGTCAGACTTTATTTTTTGGGCTCCAAAATCACTGCAGATGGTGACTGCAGCCATGAAATTAAAAGACGCCTACTCCTTGGAAGAAAAGTTATGACTAACCTAGATAGCATATTCAAAAGCAGAGACATTACTTTGCCGACTAAGGTCCATCTAGTCAAGGCTATGGTTTTTCCTGTGGTCATGTACGGATGTGAGAGTTGGACTGTAAAGAAGGCTGAGCACCGAAGAATTGATGCTTTTGAACTGTGGTGCTGGAGAAGAATCTTAAGAGTTCCTTGGACTGCAAGGAGATCCAACCAGTCCATTCTGAAGGAGATCAGCCCTGGAATTTCTTTGGAAGGAATGATGCTAAAGCTGAAACTCCAGTACTTTAGCCACTTCATGCGAAGAGTTGACTCATTGGAAAAGACTCTGATGCTGGGAGAGATTGGGGGCAGGAGGAGAAGGGGACGACCGAGGATGAGATGGCTGGATGGCATCACTGACTCGATGGATGTGAGTCTGAGTGAACTCCAGAAGTTGGTGATGGACAGGGATGCTTGGCGTGCTGCGATTCATGAGGTCGCAAAGAGTCGGACACGACTGAGCAACCGAACTGAAGGTAAGTATGCATACTCATTCCTATCTATGTCCCTAGCAAGTTATCTAGCTATTGTGTTCATTTTATCCATTTTTTTCTAAAGCTGTGCTGTCTTAACAGGCCAGATGCCATCTTTGTACTTCCTTCTGAAATAGTATCACTTCAGCATGCAATACAGCAAATACAAATTTTCCTCAGTCTGTCTCTCTTCATTAAAGGTAAATGTAACTTGTCCTAGGACATGGACACATACCAACTTCTCTCCATATTGTTTGGAATGTTTTGGCCAATGTTAATTTTCCCACTAAATATTTTGTTGCCATTGAGGACTCAGTATTAGAGTACAATTTAAGTATGCGTGACTCTAAGATGTTGAATTACTCAGGATAGTGTCACACGGTTAGTTGGAGACAACCAACTAGACACCCCTAGGTGTTTTGGTGGAAATCAGGGCTCTGAGGAGTCTGCATGTGGACCCACAAAGGCATCCTTAAACTGATTTCAGTTTGTTTTCTTTACCTTTATCATTGGTCTCCATTTACAAATACATGTCTACAGGCATGAAAGAACCTGATAAAGCATGACATTTTCTGTCCACTGATTCCAAGAACCCTTTTCAACAGATTATCACTTGGGTTAACAGCTACCTGTGGCCCATGGCTTTGTTGTAAAACCATGTCTTTTGCACACATTCTGGAAGCAACAATTTAGACGTTACCTTCTGAAAAGAGGCCTCTGTAAAATGCTTATATATAACATGTAAAATGGAAAACAAAAGACAAAGCAACCTAAGAATTATTCCAAGTGCTCATCTCAGAGGCCTCGAAGTGTCACTGAGATGCATCACATAGCTGACTTCGCATAAATGCTTTTTAAATCTACTAGGACCCATCCTGGACCTTCAGCTCCAGATAAAGCAGTGTGTTTTGGTGGGCAAATAGCTTCACTATTATGGGATTCAGAACCAGTTTTCTGGAGTTTGCAAACTGTGCAGTCCCTCAGGGCTCTGGATTTGGAACAGACCTACATTTTGTTTAGTTTTGAGCTGACTTGAAATTCTTATTTATTTAAAAAAATGTTTTTATTGGGGGATAATTGCTTTATAATATTGTCATGGTCTCTGTGGTACATCAACATAAATCAGTCATAATTATATATATTTTAAATTATATAATATATAATAATTATATATAATATTATATATATATATAAAGCTTAATTATTTTTTAGCAAGGAACTCTGCACTCTAATTTGCACTGAGCTCTGCAAATTACATAATCTGCCTTGTACCTGTGTAAATACAGCTAAAAGATGATTTCATTCTCTTGCTCTCAGCCTCTCACAAAATAGCAAGATAATGTGACCTTGCCATTGTAGCTTTATTCATTTGTAACTTCCTTTCCATCAACAATTATTTCCCCTTTTTTCCATTTGTCATTAATTTTAACCTAGATCCTCTGCCATGGGTTAGTACAAGCAGGTTCAATGAGAGGAATGAGCTATGATGCTGGCAGCGATATAAATATAGTCAATGCTTCATCCTTCATCCAGTTCCACTCATAGGGCTGGAAAAGGAACATTTATAAGACAGTTTCATCCACTAGGTAAGAAAGAGGGAGACACCATTAATCTCAGCTTAGGCAAGAAGGAAACACTCACGGCACCAGCCCTCCTCAGATTTGAACAGTTGTATTTAGAAATGGTATCATAGCGTCATGTTTGGCAACTGATCTTTCCTCTGAAACTCATAATAAATGTGATATAATTCTCAGTACTATATGATCAGCCAAAAAAAAAAGAAACTAAAAGCAAAACGGAGGTTTATGTAAGTTCTTACGTCACACCCTACCCCTCTTCCTTATCTTCTCCAAAATGTCTCAACAATCTGTCCAATGGTGATCCCTCTTTACTTTCTTTTGCTTTGTTAATTTTTATTGGGATATAGGCTGTTTACATTATTCTGTTAGTTTCTTCTGTACAGCAAAGTGCATCTGTTATACATATACATATATCCACCCTTCTTAGATTCTTTTCCCAGTCCATTACAGAGTATTGAGTCGAGTTCCCTGTGCTGTACAGTAGGTCTTTATTAGATATCTGTTTTATATATATACAATAATGTACCTGTATCAGTCCCAATCTTCTAAGTTATCCCTTCCCCCTCCTTACCCTGTGGTAACCATAAGTCTATTTTCTATACCTGTACCTCTATTTCTGTTTGGTAGATAAGTTCATTTACTATAAAACTCTTAGAGGAAAATATAGGCAGAACACTCTCACATAAACTACAGCAAGATCTTTTTTGATCCACCTCCTACCACAATGAAAATAAAAACAAAAATAAACAAATGGGACCTAATTAAACTTAAAAGTTTTGCACAGCAAAAGAAATCATGAACAAAATGAATAGACAACTTTCAGAATGGGAGAAAATATTTGCAAATGAAGCAGACAATAAAGGATTAATCCCCAAAATATCTCCAAACTATACAAACAGCTCATGCAGCTTGATATCACAACAAACAAATACCCCAGTCAAAAAATGGATAGAAGATCTAAATAAACATCTTTCTGAAGAAGACATACAGATGGCATGTGAAAGGATGCTCAACACCATTGTTAGGGAAATGCAAATCAAAACTGCAATGAAGTATCACCTCACACCAGTCAGAATGGCCCTTATCAAAAAATCTACAAAAAAGAAATCCTCTTTACTTTCACACTGATTGAGTTTTAACACACATTGACTTAATCTTGCAAGCCAGCCATTCATTCTCTTATTTTGCTCCAGTTTAGTAAGCAGATGTTTTCATTGCCCATTTCTACCTTCACTTAGTCCACTACTTTGTGGATAGTAAGGTAGATGATAATTTTATTGTATATGATACATTTAGCTCATGGTTCTATTATACCTGCAGCTACATGGCCTCTGTGACTACAAAAACAAGATCTCAATAAATCGCAGGGAACCCCAGAATACCCCGGACAAACTCAACATTTTGATATAAACTGAAAGATTTATCCAATATATTGTATTATTTCAATATATGAGTATTTTAACATAATGAATTATAAGAACCTTGTTTTTTAACTAATTTTTCTTTTTCTCTGTCTTGATATATTATTAATTGATTGACTAGCACATCCTAAAAAGAACACTCAAAAATCACAAATTCTAAAATGTTAAAATTACTTGTGAAAATAATTTAAAATACTTGTTAAAATTTTAAAATAAATAAAATTACTACAGATTCCAAACAATTTTATTTAAGGTAGTTTAAAATATAAAATAAAATAGACACCACTTCACCACCAAAGAAAATTCTTAACTTTCATTTATGCCACATATGCAAAGTCTGGGCTAGATAATGAGACACTGAAATTAATAAATCATGATCCTTGATACTTCAGCCACACATTTCCAAGTAAATCAAATGTATAAACTAAGGAAGCAGTAACAATGCCAAGGTTTCTTCACCATCTCAAACACAAAATAGGAATAAGAAAATCGATTGATTTCTGTCCTGAGAAATCAGCACAATGTATTATCAAAGCAGACATTTGCAAATTTCACCTTAAGAAATGTACTCATCTCCAGGCCAATAAAATTTAGACTACAGTCTTATTTAAGTATACTAAAATCAGAAACAATGTGCCAATTAGATAAGAGGTAGGTCAGCCACTTAAATATATAGAGAAAAAGAGTCATAGAGAGAGAGAAAAAAGGCAGGCAAAGATTGGTAGTGCTTGTATAAATACTATCCAGGAAGAGTTTTATCAGGCTTATAGGTATAAGTCACACCCCTGATGCTGAGGTTGTTGTGACCAGTCAAGGAAGCCTAATGCCATAAAATATTGAAACTATACAATGCATATAAATCCCTTTGTTCTGATTCCTTGATTATCAAGCATCTCCCTGATAATTTGGCTTTCAGCATAGTTTATCTATGGGGAGTAAATGTACTTATCAGATAAATGTGAATGTCAAATTGGTTGCATAGATTTTTCTCATTTTAAATCAACAAAATTGCCTCTGTGAGGTTTCTTAGTGTGAGTTAGCATCTTTCTGTCCAGTCATTCTTATTAACTGAGATACGACTGAGGCTAGTTTCTGAGCACACAAGGCTAAGAGTCTGATCTCTATCTGTGGTGAGGTTACCAGGCAAATAAATAAATACTATTGATACCTTGTGGCCATCTGTCTATGTGACCATTTGGCCATCCATATAAAAACACGTCTTCATTCTCATTGTATGTGTTCCTAAATCTTCTAAAGTAATAGGGGCTATATCAGAGAAACACAGGAAGCACACTAACCGTGCACAGAGTACATCACAGAGGATGAGAAAGGAAGAGCTAACCCTTCAGCTGGGGCTTAACCTTGGGCAATGGAAGGAAGAATACTTCAGAAAGAAGAAATTTCCATTGCAGAGAGCTTTCCCACCCATGTGGGAAAACATGAGCAGAGCAGAATTTGGAAAGTCTAAAATATCAAGCATGCTTTAGGGAAGGATGAGATAACGCTGGAAAAGTATTGAATAACAAAATTATGAGGAATTTTGTATATTTTCCCTATCAATTATACAACATATTCAGTGCCTACAAGGTATGAGGCTCTATAATAGACTTTCATCATTAAATGGAGGTTTGGTTTTTAGAATGAAGTTGCATGTGTCCTCAGTCACTTCAGTTGTGTCTGACTTTGTGATACTGTGGACCACAGCCCACCAGGCTCCTCTGTCTGTGGGATTTTCCCAGCAGGAATACTGGAGTGGGTTGTCATGCCCTCCTCCAGGGATCTTCCCAACCCAGGGATTGAATCAGTGTCTCCTGCACATACTGCATTGCAGTCAGATTCTTTACCACTGAGTCACCAGGGAAGCCCTGGAGTGAAGTTAAGGGAGACCAAAACAGTTTAATCAGGGAACTGATGGTTTTTTCAGAAAGACATTCAATGTTAATAACAATGTGCAGCAGAGAGTTTACATAGCAGGCTTAAGACTGGTATTCATAGAAAGGCCTACGTGCATGGTTGGCTGTTGGTCAGTGTCTGGGAACCTGAGCCTCAGGATGATTCTCAACATCCTCTAACTGATTAGAAAGACCCCGTCTATGGGGTCGCACAGAGTTGGACACGACTGAAGTGACTTAGCAGCAGCAGCAGCAGCAGTTAGGCAAATAATACCAATATGACCAGTCTCCAGAAGGAACTTTAGGCATTCAGTTTCTCATGAGCTTCCCTGGTAGACAACATTCCAAACATGCTGTCACAATTCAGTGCTGAAGAAGTAAGACGTATCACGTGGGTCCCACAGGGAGCAGATTCCCAGGAGCTTTCACCTGGTTTCATCGGAACTTTATCTCATGTACCTTTTTATTTGCTGATTTTGCATTGTAATAAATCTTAGCTGAGAGTACCATTGTATCCCAAGTCCTGCAAGTCCGGCTAGAATCTAAGCAAGCATTGGGTGTGGTTCAGGGATCTCCAACAGAGTGACAAGGAGAGAGAGACTGGACATTGGAGGAAATAAAGGGAACAGTTGATTAGAAGAAAATTCCAAAGTAATGTTCAGAATATTTTAATGAGATGGATGAATGCTATCATTATTAAACAGTGTATTTTAAAAAATTCTGAAAAGAAACAAATTTGGGGATAAATGATTTACCTTTTCAGTTCAGTTCAGTCGCTCAGTCGTGTCCGAATATTTGCGACCCCATGAATTGCAGCACGCCAGGCCTCCCTGTCCATCACCAACTTCCGGAGTTCACTCAGACTGACGTCCATGGAGTCAGTGATGCCATCAAGCCATCTCATACTCTGTCATCCCCTTCTCCTCCTGCCCCCAATCCCTCCCAGCATCAGAGTCTTTTATAATGAGTCAACCCTTCACATGTGGTGGCCAAAGTACTGGAGTTTCAGCTTTAGCATCATTCCTTCCAAAGAAATCCCAGGGTTGATCTCTTTCAGAATGGACTGATTGGATCTCCTTGCAGTCCAAGGGACTCTCAAGAGTCTTCTCCAACACCACAGTTCAAAAGCATCAAATCTTCGGCACTCAGCCTTCTTCACAGTCCAACTCTCACATCCATACATGACCACAGGAAAAACCATAGCCTTGACTAGACAAACCTTAGTCGGCAAAGTAATGTCTCTGCTTTTGAATATGCTATCTAGGTTGGTCGTAACCTTTCTTCCAAGGAGTAACCATCTTTTAATTTCATGGCTGCAGTCACCATCTGCAGTGATTTTGGAGCCTAAAAAACTAAAGTCTGACACTGTTTCCACTGTTTCCCCATCTATTTCCCATGAAGTCATGGGACCAGATGCCATGATCTTCGTTTTCTGAATGTTGAGCTTTAAGCCATCTTTTTCGCTCTCCTCTTTCACTTTCATCACGAGGCTTTTTAGTTCCTCTTCGCTTTCTGCCATAAGGGTGGTGTCATCTGCATATCTGAGGTTATTGATATTTTTCCTGGCAATCTTGAGTCCAGCTTGTGTTTCTTCCAGTCCAGCGTTTCTCATGATGTACTCTGCATATAAGTTAAATAAGCAGGGTGACAATATACAGCCTTGACGTACTCCTTTTCCTATTTGGAACCAGTCTATTGTTCCATGCCCAGTTCTAACTGTTGCTTCCTGACATGCATACAGATTTCTCAAGAGACAGGTCAGGTGGTCTGGTATTCCCATGTCTCTCAGAATTTTCCACAGTTTATTGTGATCCACACAGTCAAAGGCTTTGGCATAGTCAATAAAGCAGAAATAGATGTTTTTCTGGAACTCTCTTGCTTTTTCCATGATCCAGTGGACGTTGGCAATTTGATCTCTGGTTCCTCTGCCTTTTCTAAAACCAGCTTGAATATCAGGGAGTTCATGGTTCACGTATTGCTGAAGCCTGGCTTGGAGAATTTTGAGCATTACTTTAGTAGCAAGTGAGATGAGTGCAGTTGTGCAGTAGTTGGAGCATCCTTTGGCATTGCCTTTCTTTGGGATTGGAATGAAAACTGACTTTTCCAGTCCTGTGGTCACTGCTGAGTTTTCCAAATTTGCTGGCCTATTGAGTGCAGCACTTTCACAGTATAATCTTTCAGGATTTGAAATAGCTCTACTGGAATTCCATCACCTCCACTAGCTTTATTCGTAGTGATGCTTCCTAAGGCCCACTTGACGTCACATTCCAGAATGTCTGGCTCTAGATGAGTGATCACACCATCGTGATTATCCGGGTCATGAAGATCTTTTTTGTACAGTTCTTCTGTGTATTCTTGCCATCTCTTCTTAATATCTTCTGCTTCTGTTAGGTCCAGACCATTTCTGTCCTTTATCGAGCCCATTTTTGCATGAAATGTTTTCTTGGTATCTCTAATTTTCTTGAAGAGATCTCTAGTCTTTCCCATTCTGTTGTTTTCCTCTATTTCTTTGCATTGATCACTGAAGAAGGCTTTATCTCTTCTTGCTATTCTTTGGAACTCTGCATTCAGATGCTTATATCTTTCCTTTTCTCCTTTGCTTTTCACTTCTCTTCTTTTCACAGCTATTTGTAAGGCCTCCCCAGACAGCCATTTTGCTTTTCTGCATTTCTTTTCCATGGGGATGGTCTTGATCCCTGTCTCCTGTACAATGTCACGAACCTCATTCCATAGTTCATCAGGCACTCTATCTATCAGATCTAGGCCCTTAAATCTATTTCTCACTTCCACTGTATGATCATAAGGGATTTGATTTAGGTCATACCTGAATGGTCTAGTGGTTTTCCCTACTTTCTTCAATTTAAGTCTGAATTTGGCAATAAGGAGTTCATGATCTGAGCCACAGTCAGAATGTGATCCACTGGAGAAGGGAATGGCAAACCACTTCAGTATTCTTGCCTTGAGAACCCCATGAACACTATGAAAAGGCAAAATAATAGGATACTGAATGAGGAACTCCCCAGGTCAGTAGATGTCCAATATGCTACTGGAGGTCAGTGGAGAAATAACTCCAGAAAGAAAGAAGGGATGGAGCCAAGCAAAAACACTACCCAGCTGTGGATGTGACTGGTGATAGAAACAAAGTCCAGTGCTGTAAAGAGCAATATTGCATTGGAACCTGGAATGTCAGGTCCATGGATCAAGGCAAATTGGAAGTGGTCAAACAAGAGATGGCAAGAGTGAACATCGACATTCTAGGAATCAGCAAACTAAAATGGACTGGAATGGGTGAATTCAACTCAGATGACCATTATATCTACTACTGTGGGCAGGAATCCCTCAGAAGAAATGGAGTGGCCATCATGGTCAGCAAAAGAGTCCGAAATGCAGTACTTGGATGCAATCTCAAAAACGACAGAATGATCTCTGTTCATTTCCAAGGCAACCATTCAATATCACGGTAATCCAAGTCTATGCCCCAACGAGTAATGCTGAAGAAGCTGAAGTTGAACAGTTCTATGAAGACCTACAAGACCTTTTAGAACTAACACCCAGAAAAGATGTCTTTCATTATAGGGGACTGGAATGCAAAAGTAGGTAGTCAAGAAAAAACTGAAGTAACAGGCAAATTTGGCCTTGGAATGTGGAATGAAGCAGGGCAAAGACTAATCAAGTTTTGCCAAGAAAATGCACTGGTCATAGCAAACACCCTCTTCCAACAACACAAGAGAAGACTCTACACATGGACATCACCAGATGGTCAACACCAAAATCAGATTTACCTTTTAAACCTAGTATATTGAAGTTAGCTGTTGGATATTGCAGAGAGAGTAATCTAATAGGTAATAAGAAACACGGGCTTAGAAACCAGGACAGACATTGAAAAAAGATATATATATATATATATATATATATATACACACACACATGTGTGTGTGTATGCGTGGGAATATACATGTATTAAATATATGCAGGAATACACAGACATATATATATGTTGGAATCATTGTTTAGTAGGAGGGTGTCTATTATATACCCAAGGAATATTTATGACATGAGGAGAAAGAATTAAACATTTAATCATTGAGACTATCAGTGCGTAAGTAGACAAAAGAGGATGCTACAAAAGAAATCTAAGGTGACACACTTCAAGGAGTGGTATCAAATGCCACAGAAAAGTCAACTACGGAAATACCTGACTACATTCCCTATGTGATTTGCCATCTGGACTTGATCTCATACGCCTTTTCCTTTTGCTGATTTTGCATTGTAGTAAGTGATTTGTCATCTTTCAATTCAGTTCAGTTGCTCAGTTGTGTCTGACTCTTGGCAGCCCCACGGACTGCAGCATGCCAGGCTTCCCTGTCATCACCAACTCCAGGAGCTTGCTCAAACTCATGTCCATCAAGTTGGTGACGCCATCCAACCATCTAGTTCCCTGTTGTGTCCTTCTCGTCCTGCCTTCAATCTTTCCCAGCATCAGGGTCTTTGCCAATGAGTCAGCTCTTCACATTAGGTGGCCAAAGTATTGGAGTTTCAGTTTCAGTATCAGTCCTTCCAATGAATATTCAGGACAGATTTCCTTTAGGATTGACTGGTTGGATCTCCTTGCAGTCAAAGAGACTCTCAAGAGTCTTCTCCAACACCACAGTTCAAAAGCATCAATTCTTCAGCACTCAGCTTTCTTTATAGTCCAACTCTCACATCCATACATGACTACTGGAAAAACCATGGCTTTGACTAGATGGACCTTTGTCAGCAAAGTAATGTCTCTGCTTTTTAATATGCTGTTGGTCGTAGCATTTCTTCCAAGCAGCAAGCATCTTTTAATTTCATGGCTGCAGTCACCATCTGCAATGATTTTTGAAGCCTAAGAAAATAAAGTCTGTCACTGTTTCCATTGTTTCCATATTTGCCATGAAGTGACGAGACCGGATGCCATGATCTTATGGAAATGAGTTTTAAGTGAGCTTTTTCACTCTCCTCTTTCACTTTCATCAAGAGGCTCTTTAGTTCTTCACTTTCTGTCATAACGGTGGTGTCATCTGCATATCTGAGGTTATCGATATTTCTCCCAGCAATCTTGATTCCATCTTGTGCTTCATCCAGCCCAGCATTTCGCATGATGTACTCTGCATATAAGTTAAATCCGCAGGGTGATAATATACAGCCTTGATGCACTCCTTTTCCTATTTGGAACCAGTCTGTTGTTCCATGTCCGGTTCTTGACCTGTTGCTTCTTGACCTGAATACAGGTTTGGCAGGAGACAGGTAAGATGGTCTGGTAGTCCCATCTGTTTCAGAATTTTCCACAGTTTATTGTGATCCACACAGTCAAAGGCTTTGGCATAGTCAATAAAGCAGAAGTAGATGGTTTTTTGGAACTCTCTTGCTTTTTTGATGATTCAGCTGATGTTGGCAATTTGATCTCTGGTTCCTCTGCCGTTTTTAAATCGAGCTTGAACATCTAAGACCTTAGAGAGAGCAGCCTTATATACATGGAGGAGTATAACAGAAGGGAAAGAAACCAGGTTAATGAGTAAATAGAAAATAGGGAATCCACAAAAGAATTAAGCTAATGGCCCAAAGTACACAGGTAGAAGGCTTTTCCCTACCATTGTCTACGTGTGTGTGTGTGTGTCTGTGTGTAGCTAGAAAGATAGATGTTTTGGACACATTTAAAGTATATAAAGCTAAAATTAATAGAAGTCTGAAGATACAGGTGACGCAGTTAGGCTGCCAACACATGGCTATATTCTTACAGATTAACCCAGTTCTTAAGTGATCAAACTGGGCTTCCCTGGTGACTCAAATGGGGAAGAATCTGCCAGCAATGATTTGATCCCTGGGCCGGGAAGATCCCCTGGAGGAGGAAATGACAGCCCTCTCCAGTATTCTTGCTTGGATAATCCCATGGTCAGAGGAGCCTGACGGGCTACAGTCCATGGGGTCGGAAAGAGTCAGACACAACTGAGCACACACACACACAGTGCTTTATAGTGTACAAAACACTCCTATATATCTTCCCATTGTCAAACTTGAGACAGTCCTATAAGATAGAGCAGGCCTTGTTAACCCCATTCCACATATAAGGAACAGACTCGCGGGACTTGGGCTATTTGTTTGAAGCCATGTTAATAAGAACTGGCAGGACTCAGAGTCTTGTGTCTCCAAGACTATGCCATTTCTACTACAGCACATTACTTAAGGAGATATCTATGGCTAATTAGGCTAGGATAAGTCAGACATCTGTAGCATACATATACATTCAGCTCTAAAAGAAAACTTACTGATTAGCTCCAAAGGAAATGTGAGGGTTCAGTGGCAGTTTTTCAGCTGACCTAGAGAAATGCAGTAAGCACTGATTTTTCTGCCCATAACTATTTCAGGTTTTCCTGCAAGTCCTTGGAAGGAATCCTAAGCTTGACTCTCTAGGGAAGTGCTGACATCAACCCTGCAAGTGATAAAATATGCCTAAAGGGTGCTATTGGACATGACTTAGTGACGAAACAACAACCAAAAAAAGATGCTATTGGACATGACTTACTGACGAAATAACAACTGAAAAAAGATGTGTTACTATTAAACAAGTCAAAAGAGAAAAGTCTTGCTGGTACACTGAGGCACAGGAACTGGAAGAACTTAGGGAAAATAATGATGCCTCACAGTTTCTGACAAATCCTTCCCAGGAGTTATGGATAATTAAGAATGACACCTAGAGACAACAAAGCAATCTTAATGAAGTGGTATATTCTAGTGGTATATTCTAGTGGTATATTCTAGAGATCTATGATGCTCTAATAGAGTCCAAATTTAAGCTATGGCTGGGTAATTGATATCTGGCTTTTCCCCTCAGCATTTGATTTTCAACCAAACTTATATAAAAATAGATTTTTGCTCATGTGTACTTTTCAAGTTACATTTTAGAAATGAACAAAAAGAGGAAAAGATGGGGAGAGGAAACATTTGAAGAAAATCATCTAAAAGAACTTTTCGTGAAACTAGAAATAAAAGATTAATTTTTAAATAGCTAAAATAAAGGTATGGATCAAAAATTTATCTAGACTGTTTCTCTTTTAACTGAAGGAAAATGAAAACTGTTTTACTCATTAATGCAAAACCAACAGATTTTCCTGGTTTGATAACCAAGACTTCTTGAAACTGGGAAGTGACAGGTGTGAGAAAGCCCCGATTCTACACTTAAATGACACATTGGTGGTCACTAAAGAGTGGAAGGAAGCTGTTTTTGGTTTGAATGACATCAGCAGCCTCAGATGTATGTGTTCCCAGAGTCCCAGCTGAGTATCTGTCACTATGTTAGGCATTCCTTCAGTGGAAAGGCTTTTCCATACTTCATGAGAAGATGTTTGGCCAGCCCTCTCATGTTAGGCTTACATTTAGGGTTCATGTAATGTACATGCAATTATTGGAGTAAAAGGTCTATAAGGGAAGACAAGACTGAAACAGAGCCACAGATTTTATTTGTCAGTTAAGCTGAGTTTGTAATGTGGGTAACTGCCTACACACCTAGAATATCAAAGTCACCACTTTGATGGTGCATCAGGCTTTCAAGTGGATAGTAGAATGCAGAAACCTTATAATGGTCACAGGATGCATTCAGCTATGAGTAATAGAAACTACTGCTTACTCCCCCCAAAATGTAACACTTACTTAAACAAATTCAGGTAGGCTTTGCATACATAACAAGAGGCTCTGAGTAGAAAATCTAGGGCAGATTTCACAACCCAACACTGCCACCAGGGAGCCAAGGTCATTCTAGCCTTCCATCTCACCACCCCTGAGTTCGCTTTTATTTTAGATGGTTACCTCACTGTCGTAAGATGGCTGCATTATATCCTGCATGGAGTTTGTGTTCTGGAGAAGGGAAAGGTGAACCCTGAAGAATAAAAGTCATGCTCAAGCTGAGTTCTTTGTTCTTTTAAGGACCTTTCTTAACATTTCACCCCGTAAACTCTAATATCATCTTATTGACCATCTCTGGCAGCCAGGAATGCTGGGAATTGTACTACTTTTGTTTAGATGAAGCATGATAACTTAAAGAAAATTGAGAATGAAAAGGAAAGCAGGAGGATGGATACTGGGCAAGTAACTTGTAGCTTTGCCACAGTCAGGAAGAGAAATGAGGAAGGCTGCTGCTCAGGGTCAGCCTCAATTGGCAGGAATAGATCTCAGACAGCTGGGTGTTTTCATTTCTCTTCATTGAGCTATTTCCACTTAATTATCTATAACTTTAACAACATCCTTTGTATTTTTAGACTGTAACCCAGGTTACATCCTGCTCAACAGAATAACTCAATTCAATTCAGCTACTTTTAATTAGAGCTTCATATTTACCAATATAAGAAATTTATGTCTAAAATTTATTTAGTAATTAATGTGCCTCAGGCACTGTACATATTATCTTATATAATCCTTAAACATTCCAATTAATTATTATTTTATTTTTGTCTTTTTTGTTGACCCATGGAATGAATAATTCCCCAATATACAAAATGGAAATTTGAAGCAGAAATAAACATAAACTGTATAACATCTAAACTAAGTAAATGCCAGAGCCAAAATATAAATCCCCACAGTTTGACTCCAGAATCGATGGCCTTATCACTATGATTACTGATCTCAAGTAGGAATAAACAATTTTGTGGTGGCTTACTTGTCAATTAGTTATCCTCAGCTTCTAAGAGAGCCTGAACTATCTTAGGTGCCAAAAAAATAATGAATTAGTGACAGATGGAGGAGCAGAGCGTGGCTAGTAGATCTACAAATCCCCTTTTAATTCAGCTCCAGGACAATGTGATGGACCTGGAAAAGCCAGACACATTCTTTCAATGTTTCAGTTCAGTTCAGTTCAGTTCTGTCGCTCAGTCGTGTCCGACTCTTTGCGACCCCATGAATCTCAGCACGCCAGGCCTCCCTGTCCATCACCATCTCCCGGAGTTCACTCAGACTCACGACCATCGAGTCCGTGATGCCATCCAGCCATCTCATCCTCTGTCGGCCCCTTCTCCTCCTGCCCCCAATCCCTCCTAGCATCAGAGTCTTTTCCAATGAATCAACTCTTTGCATGTGGTGGCCAAAGTACTGGAGCTTCAGCTTTAGCATCATTCCTTCCAAAGAAATCTCAGGGTTGATCTCCTTCAGAATGGACTGGTTGGATCTCCTTGGAGAAGACTCTCAAGGGTCTTCTCCAACACCACAGTTCAAAAGCATCAATTCTTCGGCACTCAGCCTTCTTCACAGTCCAACTCTCACATCCATACATGACCACAGGAAAAACCATAGCCTTGACTAGACGGACCTTAGTCGGCAAAGTAATGTCTCTGCTTTTGAATATGCTATCTAGGTTGGTCATAACTTTTCTTCCAAGGAGTAAGCGTCTTTTAATTTCATGGCTGCCCTAATCTTAGAAATCTCCAGGGAGAACCTTGTTTAGTCTTTTCAAATAAAGTTTCCTTGCTACTTAAAAACTCACTTTTAAAAAATACAGAAATAAAACAAAAGTGAAAATAAAACACACCGATTAAACTCTTGAAAAGCAATAAAGGAGTAGGAAATACTACTTAAGCTGGAAGTTTTCTAAAAAGTTGTGACTTTTTCAGGCCTTGACATTTGCTCTTTCTTCTGTCTGCATCTTTCTTCCTCCAGGTAATACGTATAATTTGTTCTCTTAGTTCAGTTAGATCTCTGTTCAAATCACCCATCCTCAGAGATACTGTCCCCAACTCTTTTGTTAAAATAGGAGCTCCCCTTCACCCTCCAATTATCTTAATTTATTTTTCTTCATAACACACAGAGGTACTAGGCAATGTTTCTTATATTCAGTTTGCCTTGTCATCTTCCCACTAGATATTAAGATTCTTAGGACCAGGGTCTTTGTCTTATTTGGTTGCCACCATATCACTGGAATTTGGAGTAGTACCTAACTTAGCATTATAGGATCGCACTAGCTCTTCATTCAGAGAATAAGTAAATCAATGAAATTAACTCAAGAATGTTAGGAAACTAACAGATCAGTACAACATACTCTTAAGTGACTAAAGCCATTATACAGAGATGGCTGTACCATATCTATACAGATATATACATACATAGTATATACATAAACATGTGTGTAGATATAGCATAAATTGTGTAAGGAGATCCAACCTGTCCATTCTGAAGGAGATCAGCCCTGGGATTTCTTTGGAAGGAATGATGCTAAAGCTGAAACTCCAGTACTTTGGCCACCTCATGCGAAGAGTTGACTCATTGGAAAAGACCCTGATGCTGGGAGGGATTGGGGTCAGGAGGAGAAGGGGACGACTGAGGATGAGATGGCTGGATGGCATCACTGACTCGATGGATGTGAGTCTGAGTTGGTGATGGACAGGAGTTGGTGATGGACAGGGAGGCCTGGCGTGCTGCAATTCATGGGGTCGCAAAGAGTCAGACACGACTGACCGACTGAACTGAACTGAACTGAATATAATACATAGGATATGTATTTATATATGTGCATGTGCAACGTACAGGAGGAGAAGGGGATGACAGAGGAGGAGATGGCTGGATGGCATCACGGACTCAATGGACATGACTTTGAGCAAGCTCCAGGAGATGGTAAAGGACAGGGAAGCCTGGTGTGCTGCAGTCCATGGGGCTGCAAAGAGTTGGACACAACTGAGCAACTAAACAATAACAATGTGCAATGTGTGTGCACGTGTGCTGTCATGTCTGACTCTTTGTGACCCTGTGGACTGTAGCGAGCCAGGCTCCTCTGTTGATGGATTCCTGAATCCTCCAGCAAACATACTGCAGTGAGTTGTCATTTCCTACTCCAGGGAATCTTCCAGAGCCACTGGGCCACCTGGAAAGCCCATATTTATATAAACTATATAGATATTTTGTGTATATGTATGTGTATATACATATATGTGTGTGTGTGAATGTGTGTGTTATATTAACATAAATATATCTACGTATATGGGACTTCCCTGGTGGCTCAGTCGATAAAGAATCTGCCTGCATTGCAGGAGACTGGGTTCAATCCCTGGGTTGGGAAGATCCCCTGGAGGAGGGCATGGCAACCCACCACAGTGTCCTTGCCTGGAGAATTCCATGAGCAGAGGAGTCTGGAGCATGGGTCTGTGACCCACGGGGTCACAAAGAGTCACACATGACTAACACACACACACGCACACACACACACACACACACACATATACACTATAGATCAACTCCTATGCTAATGTAAACATCAATTATATCAACTAAAATTAACATACTTTTATTAATGTTAACAAATTAAAATTTGTTTAATTTTCTTTAAAAAGAAAAATTTTGTAGGTGCATTTTCCTCCTGTGGAAGAAGAGGTTTAAGTTTTTCTGAATTTTATCTTGTGGATACCATGGAAACAGTATGCTTTGCATAATCAGTTATTTAATTTAAGAAAATTTCAAATGTTGCCTAGAAAACACTCTAGAGATTCTAAGCAGTATTACTAGTGGTTTTAGATAATGTCTTGACAATTATAAGCATCAATAAATGCAATGAGAAGAAGCAATGATATGACCAGTCTGTTTTCAAGAAGTGAAATTTTGATAATACCCAAATCATTCAGAAGAGAATACACATGTTGAATTGAAATAAAAATTAATTACAGCAAATTTAAAATTTGTAAGCATACACATATAAAGATCTACTGATGGAACAGAAATGAATTATTATCACAACTGTTGTCAAATCATCAATTCTATCAATATTTAAAATAGGTTTTTTGATCCCCTTTGTTAGGAAAATCTAGATGTAGACACACTCTTACTTAGTGGTTTAACTATACAGCCTCTTGAGACAATGAAAGTTAAGGCTGAACCATATTCCTCCAAAATTCATATGACAAAGCCTTAACTTTCATTGTGATCCAGGTTTATTCACATGTCAGTGGCATGGTGGTATGCTTTAAAGAGAAAAAGTAGAAGCAATGCATGACCTCTGAAGTCTAAGCTCAAAAGTGGTATAGTGTCACTTCCGCTGCATTCTGTTGGCTGAAGTCACAAAGCCAGCCCAGAATCATGGTGTAAAGAAGTAGACTTACCTCTTGATGGAAGAATCTGCAAGGTCACATCGCAAAGGACAGGGATACAGAGAGGCCAACTGTGGTGAATGTGTGAGTGGTAACGGAAACGCTGGGGAGGGTGGCACCATATGGGGATGAATCAGGGCTGATATTTCTTAAGCACAATTATCATAATTTAAGTAATAATTATGCATATGGAGGAGGGAGGGTAGATAGATGATTCCTATTTTCTTAATGAAGGAGAATTCACTTGTTTAAAGAAAACGCAAAGGAATTTAAATGAGAAGGATCTTAATTACCTAACCTTAACATGGAGATTTTCACTGTTTGAAGCAAATCAATTCATGTTATGCTGAAATCTATGAGTTTCATTTTTCCTTTCCTGTTGAATGAATATTTCCTTGTAATAATTCTCTTTGCAGAGCACAATAACTACCCAGCTAGCCTGCCAGTTCTCTCTGAGTGGGAGGCTGTCAAATGGTACATGAGATTCAAGCAAAAATACAACCTATCTTTCTGTAGTGTGACATTAATGAATCAGACCAAAAGCTTTTAGTAATATGGAGACAATATGTGAGTTATAGGCCTATGTGTAGAGAAACAGAACTGTCATGATGGCAGCATGTTCCCAGATAAAGAAAGCAAAAGTCAGAAGAAGTAAACAGCTTCAGTTTCTTTTAATCCTTCAACATGTTTGGCGTTTCTGATTTCTTTCTCTTTTTTTTTTTCTGGTTTGACAATAGTTAAAAAAATAAAAAGTCACATTAATGTTTTTTGTAAGGAGATTATTTTTATTATATTTTTTTCATCTAGAAGAAAGAAGAAATACATCATTTCACCAAGCAAAATTACTATGATAAATACAGTTGTGATTAGTGTGTACGTCATATCTTCACGCACATTCAGGAATATTGAAAAAATCCTTTATTTTCTAAAATCTAAAATAATTTTTTATTTTGAGTCCTAACTTTTTCAGAGAGGTGAATGAAAACTTAATCTCAGCCAACTCAGCATCCGCTCTATTTTCCCTCTGAGTTGCACTGAAGCTTCAGGAAGTTTTGGTCTTGTTTGTTGTTTAGTTGCTAAATTGTGTCCGGCTCTTTTCACTACATTCCCATGGAATGCAGACTTCCAGGCTCCTCTGTTCACAGGATTTACATAGTGACAAGACTTTGGGGATGCAGAGGGGAGGCATCTGGCCTGTTGTTTGCTGTGGGCACTGGAACACACAGAGAGTCTCAGTCACTGACCCCTGCAAATCGCAGAGCTTTCCCTGATTGTTGTCAACAAGACCCCATCAGGACCAGCAACTGTTGTCATTACTTCTGTGTTCCTGTCAGATGCACATAAATTATCAATTTTTCTTTCCACAGAATGTGGAAATCCTGACTGGTTTGTTTTCAGGTCCTGTGTGCTGAGGAAGGCTCTCAGTCAATTCAGTTTTCTGGGGGCTTGCCCTTTCTCGAGGGGCTTCCCAGATGACACTAGTAGTAAAGAGCCTGCCTGCTAATGCCGGAGACAAAAGGTAAGAGACACAGGTTTGATCCCTGGGGTGGGGAAGATCCCCTGGAGGAAGGCATGGCAACCCACTCCAGAATTCTTGCCTGGAGAATCCCATGGACAGAGGAGCCTGGTGGGCTACAGTCTATGGGGTCACAAAAAGTTGGACATGACTGAGCAGGCACGTACATCCTTTCTCAGAGGTGGAACTAGGAAACGAGACATGTGTCCTTCCTCCTTTTTGGGTGCCACGAGGCCCCCTGGGTTTTGTTTTCCTGCCTCTCTGAGGCTCAGTCACAGAAGCAAGATGAAAGACTTTTCATCATGGACTACTCACGGAGCACTCATTGCATCCCTTCTGACTCTTCTCTCACACACACAGGGAATGTTTTTGAAGTGGTATGTAGGGTGAGAGGGTTGTTCTTTCTCATATTTTTCCTTACATCTTTCATCAATATTATGAGTAATTTTTGTTCTTCTGAGGAGAGGAAGTTGATATGATACATTTAGTTTAGGGCTTAATAAAAAAAGAAATAGCTGACTAAAATGAGATCTGAACCTCCTGTGTTTATTCAAATACAAATGTGTTCACTGTCTTCTATATCATTTAATAAAAGTTAGAAATGTCTCTTTATGCTTTAAACAGACTGATTAAACATAGTCCTATTAGGAGATCAAACCAGTCAATCCTAACAGAAATCAACCCTGAATATTCACTGGAAGGACTGTTGCTGGCCAATACTTTGGCCACCTGATGCAAAGAGCTGAATTATTGGAAAAGACTCTGACGCTGGGAAAGACTGAAGGCACAAAGGAGCAGGGCCCAGCAGAAGATGAGATGGCTAGATAGCATCCCTGACTCAGTGGACCTGAATTTGAGTAAACACTGGGGATAGTGGAGAACAGAGGAGCCTAGTATACTATAGTTCATGGGATCTCAAAGAGTAGGACACGACTTAGCAACTGAACAACAGCAACCAAGGAGCAAAAGAGAATTTTTTCTACCTGCTGTTCTACATTTTCCCCATAAAATGCCTGCCTGCTTGAGGGGTGGGGGAGAAAGGTCAAAGAGGAAAAGGAAAGGTAAGAGGAAAAATACTCATTAGTAATTCAGAAATAATACCCCTCCAAACAAACTGTGCTGTCAGGTTTACTTTACACATAAGTATTCTTCCTTTGGAAAATATGTTATTTTCTTTGGCAGCACAGTCAGAGTTAGATTACAGCAGTCTCATCCCAAACACATCAAAATTGATCTCATTTCATGAAATACTTGATAGTTGATTCTAAAGCAGGATAGTAAGAGGGAACAGTGGAGATAGTTTGGGGCTCAGAGGAAGAAAGAAACTGACTTCTTGAAAGAAAGATATGCACCTCCTTCCTTGTTTAATTCTAGTATGTCTAATGGTATTTTAACAAAATTAGGAATATTTTATTTATAAATGGACACTACAATTGTCCATCTGTTAACTGTCCATCTACTCACATAATTTATGAATTTATCTGAGGTGAACAAACATCTTCCTTGCTGCTACCCACTAGGTAGGTAACTAGTGGCTACCTAATAGGTAGGTACCCGCTACCCACTAGGATCAGACAACTAATACCACAATCAAGAATGATCCAGAAATACTTCCCACAAACTGTTTGATAATGTGTGTATGGGTTTATTTGCATGTACATATATGTACATCAATCTTCATTTTAAGACCAAATAGAATTTAATTATATTTGTTTAATGGCAAATATTAATATTGTCAATACTTTTTATTCTTTTGGCTGATTCAGGTGATTAAATATTTTCTGTGCTGTCTTATTAATGAGTCACCTGAAAGTAGCATCTGAGTGATGTCATCTGGGTTGCAAGTAGTTTATATGGGACAAGATTGGGATAAGCAGAAGGGAGAGAGCACAGAGAGTAATATAGAAGGGGAAAAGGCTATAAACTGTGTCTTATTTAGCTGTTTACCACTTAGGACAGCTGGAGTTCCCACTGAGGAACCATGTAGAATATGCCTTAGATTTATCTCACTGAAGGACAAGGAGATGGGGCATCTGCTCACATCCTCATGGCTTGAGAGTTGGCACCAGGGAAATTAACTCCTCTCACATTTACAACCTGTTCTTACTCACAAGAGATGAGAGAGCACTGTAGCTTTGGAAACCGAAAGAGAACCCCACAGTGTACAACTGAGTGAGGTACTAGCTGTGTTCATAGCACCATCTTACATTCGATTTATTGAATTCTCCAAAGCTGCCATCTCTTTGAAAAAAACTATCTTCCTTGCCTTGTCTTCCTTTCATAATCTAGTGCTTTCTAGGATTTTTTTTTCAGTTATTTCAATTCAGTTAGTCTTTGCCACGCACTGTGTGATATGCAAATATTCACTCCATTACGTAGGTGAGAAGTCAGAGGCTCAGAGAGGAAAATTAACTTTTTGGACCTTGAAACTCCTTTCCTGTATTCTTTGCAATATACTAAGATGCTTCTATTGAAGTAATAGATGTGAAATTTAGACTTTTGAAACATGAATGATGTTTGGATTAAGTCAGTTCAGTTCAGTTCAGTTTAGTCACTCAGTTGTGTCCGACTCTTTGCGACCCCATGAATTGCAGCATGCCAGGCCTCCCTGTCCATCACCATCTCCCAGAGTTCACTCAGACTCACGACCATCGAGTCCGTGATGCCATCCAGCCATCTCATCCTCGGTCGCCCCCTTCTCCTCCTGCCCCCAATCCCTCCCAGCATCAAAGTCTTTTCCAATAAGTCAACTCTTTGCATGAGGTGGCCAATGTACTGGAGCTTCAGCTTTAGCATCATTCCTTCCAAAGAAATCCCAGGGTTGATCTCCTTCAGAATGGACTGGTTGGATCTCCTTGCAGTCCAAGGGACTCTCAAGAGTCTTCTCCAACACCACAGTTCAAAAGCATCAATTCTTTGGTGCTCAGCCTTCTTCACAGTCCGACTCTCACATCCATACATGACCACTGGAAAAACCATAGCCTTGACTAGATGGACCTTAGTCGGCAAAGTAATGTCTCTGCTTTTGAATATGCTATCTAGGTTGGTCATAACTTTTCTTCCAAGGAGTAAGTGTCTTTTAATTTCATGGCTGCAGTCACCATCTGCAGTGATTTTGGAGCCCAAAAAATAAAGTCTGACACTGATTTCACTGTTTCCCCATCTATTTCCCATGAAGTCATGGGACCAGATGCCATGATCTTCGTTTTCTGAATGTTGAGCTTTAAGCCATCTTTTTTGCTCTCCTCTTTCACTTTCATCAAGAGGTTTTTTAGCTTCTCTTCACTTTCTGCCATAAGGGTGATGTCATCTGCATATCTGAGGTTATTGATATTTCTCCCGGCAATCTTGAGTCCAGCTTGTGTTTCTTCCAGTCCAGCGTTTCTCATGATGTACTCTGCATAGAAGTTAAATAAGCAGGGTGACAATATACAGCCTTGATGTACTCCTTTTCCTATTTGCAACCAGTCCGTTGTTCCATGTCCAGTTCTCTAACTGTTGCTTCCTGACCTGCATACAGATTTCTCAAGAGACAGGTCAGGTGGTCTGGTATTCCCATGTCTCTCAGAATTTTCCACAGTTTATTGTGATCCACACAGTCAAAGGCTTTGGCATAGTCAATAAAGCAGAAATAGATATTTTTCTGGAACTCTCTTGCTTTTTCCATGATCTAGCGGATATTGGCCATTTGATCTCCGGTTCCTCTGCCTTTTCGAAAACCAGCTTGAACATCAGGGAGTTCACGGTTCACATATTGCTGAAGCCTGGCTTGGAGAATTTTGAGCATTACTTTAGTAGCAAGTGAGATGAGTGCAGTTGTGCAGTAGTTTGAGCATTCTTTGGCATTGCCTTTCCTTGGAATTGGAATGAAAACTGACATTTTCCAGTCCTGTGGCCACTGGTGAGTTTTCCAAATGTGCTGGCATATTGAGTGCAGCACTTTCACAGCATCATCTTTCAGGATTTGGAACAGCTCAACTGGAATTCCATCACCTCCACTGGATTAAGTCACAATGATTCAAACGATAAATTAGTCCTCAGGAAAAAAAAGAAAATGTTTTACTCAGAACTCTTCTAGTTGTGGCTGGCAGAAACCACACTTAGGTAAAGAAGGATTTATTGACTCAGGTAACCAAAGGGTAAGCAGGAAGTCCTCTGGGTCAGGGATCTTCAATATTTCGGACCTAATGCCTGATGATCTTAGGTGGAGCTTATGTAATAATAATAGAAATAAAGTACACAATAAATATAGTATGCTTGAATCATCCCGAAACCACCCTCCCACACCCTGGTTGATGGAAAAATTATCTTCCATGAAATCAGTCCCTGGTGCCAAAAAGACTGAGGACCTCTGCTAGCTGACTCCATTTCTGTTTATTGGTTTTCTCTTTATCTGCTATGAACCAATTTCTTCCCCAGAATAGAGTATGCTGCTGCTGCTGCTGCTGCTGCTAAGTCGCTTCAGTCATGTCCAACTCTGTGCGACCCCATGGACAGCAGCCCACCAGGCCCTTCTGTCCACAGGAGTCTCTAGGCAAGAATACTGGAGTGGGCTGCCATTTCCTTCTCCAGAAGGATAGAGTATATTTTTGCCCTATTCAAAATTTGAGATTCAGTCTTGAGATTAAAGGAAACATGGAATCTGGTCTCTCCCATCCAGAATTTTTAAACCCCAGAGAAGAGCTCTGATTGGCCCAGTTTCAAGCAGACATGCACCTTTAAATAACTAATTCATACCAAAGAAGAAGGTTCTGCTTGAACATTTTGGCCTCCAGAATGTAAGGAGACTCAGAGTAGAAGCATTTTTGAACAATATAGATGTTTCAGTTTGGGACAAAGTAATTGCTATCTATCTATTCTAAAAGGGATAATAATGTAATATCTACAGAATAAAAAAATATTGGTATTCATTTAAGAAAAATTTGCATACTTTTTTCTATGTCTATTCATTTTTTTTTCGTAATAAGATTTAACCAAGTGGACAAATTGCTCTGGTGTTTTGATGCTATCTAGGCACAATCATTATCCTAGTTAAGGGAAGAAACCCCTAAAGAAATGAGATGCAAAATTATTTTTGTATTAAGTATTGGTTATTATCAGTTAAGGTCTGAACTATTGTTATACTTGTTCCTCAAGTAAAATAAAAGAAAATTAATATCAAAATATTTGGGAAAAGAAGTTTCCCTTTATATGCTTTGTAAGAAGATATGGCTTTGAAAAAAAAAACTGGAAATACAGTATTAAAACTGAGAAAGTGGCTATGGTTAATAGTGAACAGCACATAACAGAAGCTTAGTGAACTAGAAAATATGTCAGAAGAATATACCCAGTGGAAGCATGAAAGGACAAAAAGATGGAATAATGAAGAGGGCAAGAAATAAGGGATTATTGGGAAGGCCAAACATATGTATAACTTGAGTTATAGGGGGGAAAAAGAAAGAGTGGAGGAAGAACAATCTTCAAAAAATAATAGCACCTTTTTCTCCCCATCTTCCTTTCAATTTCTCTCTTGCTTTTTTCCCCCATACTCACTTTTCTTCCAATCTGTTCTTCCTTTTCTATCTATACTTTCCAAAGTGGAAGAGTTATCATGGTGGCTGAGATTACAGAGCAGTAAGCAGGTATTAGGAGGCCACAAGGCTTATTTTAAAACTCTGCTAGAAAAGGTACATGCACCCCAATGTTCATAGCAGTACTATTTAGAGCTGCCAAGTCATAGAAGCAACCTAAGTGTCTATCAGCTGGGTAGTGGCTAAAGAAGATGTAGTACATGTATACAAATGGAATACTAATCAGCCACAAAAAGAATGACGTAATGCCAACTGGACTGCAAGGAGATCAAACAAGTCCATCTTAAAGGAAATCAGTCCTGAATATTCATTGGAAGGACTGATGCTGAAGCTGAAGCTCCAATACTTTGGCCACCTGATGTGAAGAACTGACTCATTGGAAAGGACCCTGATGCTGGGAAGGATTGAAGGCAGGAGGAGAAGGGGACAACAGGGGATGAGGTGGCATCACTGACTCAATGGACATGAGTTGGAGCAAGCTCCGGGAGTTAGTGATGGACAGGGAAGCCTGGTGTGCTACAGTCCACGCAGAGCTGGACATGACTGAGTGATTGAACTAACTAAATGCCAACTGTAGCAACATGGATGGGCCTAGAGATTATTGAAAAGTGAAGTAAGTGAAGTAAGCCAGCCAGAGAAAAACAAATAGCATATGATATCACTTATATATGGAATCTAAAATGTGATACAAATGAACTTGTTTACAAGACGAAAACAAGCTCACAGACATAGAGAAGAAACAAGGTTACCCTGGTGGCTCAGATGGTAAAGAGTCTGCCTGCGATGGGGGAGACCAGGGTTCGATCCATCAGGAAGATCCCCTGAGGAATGAAATGGCAATCCACTCCAATATTCTTGCCTGGAAAATCCCATGGGAGGAGGAGCCTGGCAGGCTGCAGTCCATGGGGTCACAAAGGGTCAGACACAACTGAGCGACTTCACTTTCTTTCTTTCAAGGTTACCAAAGAGGAAAGGGGGGAGTGTTGGATTAGGAGTTTGCAATTGAAATATACACAGCACTATATATAACATAGATAAACAACAAGGACCTATTGTATCACATAAGGAACTGTACTCAATATCTTGCAATAACATATAATGGAAAAGAATCTAAAAAATAAATGTGCCTGTAACTAAATCACTTTGCTGTACTCCTGAAATTAACAAAATATTATAAATCAACTATATTTCAATAAAAATTGTTTTAAAAAAAATTTGAAGTAAAATTCAATAACTTCCCCTGAGAAACCTTTAACACACATAAAACAACACACAGATATAGGTGATACAGACATAGATAGAGATACAGATACTAGAGGCATGCTTTAACAATTAGGGAACTGAATAAATAAATAATTAGGGCACAGAAAGCACTAAAGTAAAAAAGTATACACACAAAAAGCTAAAAGAAATGTGGCATAGCAAATCCATATCTTAAAATTAGATTATAAATCAAGAAGTATTGCTGAAGATGAGAGACATTACACAAGGAGAAGGTCAGTTCAACAGAAAAGTATAACAATTCTATGTGTGTATACTTCTAGCCATAAAGCCAACAACAAATGTAAAAAAAAAAAAGGAAGTCATAACTGTGTTCTTTGAACACAGATAATCCCCTGTAGCTCAGCTGGTAAAGAATCTACCTTCAGTGCAGGAGACCCAGGTTCCATTCCTGGGTTGGGAAGATTCCCTGGAGAAGGAAGTGGCAACCCACTCCAGGATTCTTGCCTGGAGAATCCCATGGACAGAGGAGCCTGGCAGGCTACAGTCCATGGGGTTGCAAGAGTCAGACATGACTTAGCAACTAAACCACCACCACCAAACAATATCATGACAAAGAGGACATAATCTAAAACTTCAAGATTGGATTAACATTCGAAAAGCAGAGGATCTGATTCATCCTTTCTTATATTAACAGAATAAAAAGAAAAAAAATAAGATCATCTTAATGCTTTTTAGATGAGGAAAATATATTTGACAACTCATGCCTCACTTCTGCTGAATTCTCTTAGCAAATGAGGGATAAAAAGGAACTTTTATTTGATAAAGAATATCTAAAAAAATTTAACACACTGTAGTGAAATGTAAATGCTTTCCAACTGAGTTAGAGAATAAATTAATGTTGTCTACTTTGACCACTACTAAAAAACTTTGTACCAGAAGTCCTAGCCAGAATACTAAAGCAGTAAAAGAAATGAGCAGATAAAATCAGAAACAATAAAAACTATTATTTATAGATATTTTGCACATTGAAAATCTAAATGACTCTCCAAAAAATATAATTGATAAAAGAATTTTCCAAAATCATAGGAGACAAAGTAAACATTTTTATGGTATAGCCATATGTATATATAGTGGTATATAATACATATGTGTGTGTGTGTGTGTGTGTATACAATATCTTTGTCGATTCATCCATTAATAAAAACAGGTTGTTTACATAACTTGGCTATTTTAAATAATACTGCAATAAATATTGGGGTGCATATATCTTTTCAAATTTTTGTTTGCTTTTCCTCAGGTAAATGCCCAGAAGTGAAACTGCTGGATCATATGGCAGATCTATTTTTAATTTTTTGAGGAGCCTCCAAACTATTTTCCATAATGGCTGTATCAGTACACATTCCCACCAACAGTGCATGAAGTTCCCTTTTCTCCACACCCCTGCCAACACTTGCCATTTGTTGTCTTTTTGATAACAGCCCTTCTGGCAGGTGAGAGGTGGTATCTCATGTGGTTTTGATCTGCGTTTCCCTCATGACCAGTGATGTCAAGCGTCTTTTCATGTGTCTGTTGGCCATCTGTATGTCTTCTTTGGAAAATATGGCTGTTCAGCTCCTCTGCCTAATTTTTCAGTCAGATTGTTGATTTTTTTGATGTCGAGTTGTATGAGTTCTGGGTACATATTTTATATTAACCCCTTATTGGATCTATCATTTGCAAATATCTTCTTTCAGTGGGTTGATTTTTCATTGTATTGTTGGGAGCAGGCTTCTTTCGGATCTTTTTGCTTACTGTAGAATGAGAGTCTTTCAATGAGTACCTCAGAGGAATGGCTGGTGCTAAACTAGTTAAACCCAGAGTGGCCATTGTGAAGTCAGTGTCTCCTGAGATTTGCTTACTGGAAGTGCCTTAAAATGAGTTACACTATGTTCTGTTTTCTTCTCTTTGTAAAGTGACTCTGTCCTCCAAGTACAGCATTTCAGTCTGGCCAGTTCCAAGAAGGAGGAGGTATTATTATAGATCAGAACATCTCAACAGAGCAAATTCTGCTCTTCTGGCTCACAAATTCCTAAAAGGAACAAACTTGTTAGATTTGGTGGTAGTAATTAGGCTAAATTAAATACTTTTGGGCTGCTTGCTTAACAAAATGTCACAAAGGCTGCACCAAAATGCTCCCTGAAAAACCTTCAGACTTGCTTGGTTTAATGACAGCTACTCTCTCCTTTAAAGAACTAAACCTCAGATTTCCAACAGTTCACAAAAGCAGTTCTGAAAACTTTCCTCATTAAACATGGGAACACACTGCCCTGAGCCCTGAAATGTAATTGCTTCAAGTGAAATATCATGTAATACTAACCTGCTTGGACATCCCCTAAACTTTCAAGTGGCTCATTACCGCTAAGGATAGTTAATGCACTACGTAATGCTTCCAAAACTTACAGGAAACAGGAAATGAAAGCAGACAGCCAAGTCTTCTAAGATAATCATAATATTCACACTGGCCTCCACAGAATCATAACAGTATTCATTGAGTCATCACTAGATGTCAAGTGCTTCACATTTATCGATTCATTTTATCCTCACAAACAACATTGTTTTCCTATTTTGCATGGGAAAAAACCAGAGGCACAGAGAAAGTAATATGCCTGGTGTCGCTAAGAAAGAAATTCTTAAAGTCAGGATTCAAATCTCCATACTCTGCAATGCTGCATTAGTCTCTCCTTTAAAATAACTCTAGATTCCTGAGAATGACTCACATGAGTTTCCTCAGCCATTTTTACTCTGTTGAATTGCATCTACTATGTGGGAAGAGGGCAGACCAGCTCAGAGCAGATGATCAGGGCTCTTCCTTAAGGAAAGGAAAGATATGATTATAGGTCAGAACACCTCAACAAAGTAAACACTGCTGCTTCTGGCTCACAATTTCCTAAAATGAACAAACTAAAAATTGTTAGATTTGGTGGTAGCAACCTGGGTCAACTACAGTATTTCATATTATGCAGTGCATGCTATGGGTACTAAGTCTTACCTTTTTACTGTGTGGAATACAGTGTTTGCCTTCTGACTGTGGTCAAAGGTATGAATGTGTTGTAGGAACCTGTTGATAAAGGGGCATCAAGAACAAAAAGAGCCCTAGGACCTTAGATTTAGGAGGAGAAACTGCACAGGCTCATTTCTTTCTGTTGTGAAATGGAGCTCAATTGAGGAGCCCTTTGGGGACTCCTGTCTAAAAATACTGATGATATATTTCATTGACAATCTATGTGCTCAGTTGCTCTGTCATATCCAACTCTTTGCGACCGCGTCTCTGTCCATGAAATTTTCCAAGCAAGAATAATGGAGTGCTTTGCCATTCCCTACTCCTACTCTGACATCGATAATCTATGCAGGCAGAATATTAGGCACTTTGTGCATTATTTTATTTAGCTCTTTTGTCTACAACATTACTGTTGCCTCCATTTTACAGTTGACAACTACAGTGCTGGTCAGTAACAGAGACAGAATTTTAACTTCAGTCTGTTTTTTTTTAATCTTTATTTTATGTTGGAGCACAACTGATCAGCAATGTTGCATTAGTCTCAGGTGTACAGCAAAGTGATTAAGTTATACATATACATGTATCTATTCTTTTTCAAATCTTTTCCCATTTGGGTTATTGTAGAATATAGAGCAGTGCTACCTTTGTTATAAAGTAGGTCCTTGTTGGGCTTCCCTGGTCACTCAGATGGTAAAGAATCTGCCTGCAATGCAGAAAACCTAGGTTTGATGCCTGGGTTGGGAAGATCCCCTGGAGGAGGGCATGGCAACCCACTCCAGTATTCTTGCCTGGAGAACCCCATGGACAGAGGAGCCAAGTGGGCTACAGTCCATGGGGTGGCAAAGAGTTGGTCATGGCTGAGTGACTAAGAACAGTACAGATCCTTGTTGGTTATCTATTTTAAATATAGCAGAGTGTATGTGTCTATCCCTAAAACGTCAGTCTGTTTTAATACAAAAGAGTTCTTCAATGTTACACTAATTTTCCACAAAAAGGACTTAAAATGTATTTGTTCACACTGATGTAGGAACTGCCTGATTTTTGTTGTACTGTGTCCTGGGCAGAGATCCCAAGTAGCTCAGTTGCAGACAAATGTATGATCAAAGGTTGTCAAGAGCCAGAAAAAACTCAGGGACTTGGGGACTTGAAGTCAAGGCAGGAAGGCAGTTGGAGGAGAATGAAGGGGTAGGAGGGTGGCAACCAAGGCAAACGTATGGCAGAAACATAGTCCTCCAAACTGAAGATATCTAAACTTTGCTGAGCTCCATGTTGCAATAGGGTCCAATAACTCTTTTTTTAGGCTCGACCTGGATTTGGTCTCCAAGCTATTGCTAATGTTCTTTCTTGCCACATCTGGGTGTCATATAAATAGGACACTGGCAATCAGCCTTTCAGTTCCTCACAAGAGCACACCTGAATGACAGTTACGGTAAATCTGACCAGTGCTTCTGAGAGATTTCTTGATATATACCCCTGTTTCTGTCTCCTTCAACCAATAAAACTCTCCATTTTCTAGCAAAATGTGTCAACAGTAACAGAAGGTAGGCCCATTTAAAAACCTTTATGAACAACCTCTTATTTCAAAATGGCAAACCTTACCATTTAAATCACAAATTTTACCAGTTAAAGTGTAACTTCATGCCTTGGTAGATACATAGTTATTTAACTCAGTTGAAAGTTACAGTGGAATAAACACTAGATGATTGCTTCTAAATGATCAATGTATTCATTATGATTCTTTCCATTGGAAGTGGCATAAAATGCATCTGAAAGAAGATTACATTTAAAGGGAGAAATTTTTGACTCACATATGTGTAAGTGGGTGCTGGCTTTTGAAACAGCTGGTTTCAAGTAATGTCATCAGTGCCTGCTTCCAAGTGTTGTCTCGACACATCTGTATGTGTTATTCTCATCCTCATTTACTTTGGACATTGTCCTTCATGTGGTATACACTCCATGGAAGAGGTGATGATGTCAACCTGTCTGCAAGTAGAGCAGAATGCAAGCTCTCCTCTTGCAACTTTAGAAGAGACCCAGAGAAGGACTGGGTTTGACTCAGACAATCACTTGCCTACCCCTTTGGACAAGCATTCTTAGAGGGAATGGATGCCATAGTCTGCAGTTCTTCTGTGGCTTGTGTGGTAGAGCAGGGTGATCAACAGCTTCACCAGATTCACATGGTAGGGATCCCAAACAAAAATGGAAATGATTTTTCCAGAAGAAGAGAAATGAGATAGTAGGGTGAATAATAAAAAAGCAGAAAAACAAATAAAAATAGGTATCTTCTTTAGTCAGTTCAAAGAGAGACACACAGAGAGAGAGAGAGAGAGAGAGAGAGAGAGATCTTATTTAATTTAATCAAATATCCATTCTACTTGGGTCTGGAAGCCCCAGATATTTTTTGCTTTCAAGAATATTCCGTGTGCTCAAACTCATAGTCAGGGGAAAGACAGCAACATAATTGGACTAGAAGCTGGAGTGTTATCTTTGGGTCAGAGTCAAAGGGAACAAAAGCTACAGCTGAGTGCTACCAGGTATGTATCAATCTTTATATGAGATATTTTTTTTCCTTAAACCCTGAACACTTTAGAACCTAAGGTGAGTTAATCACCATGGAAAAAATTAGTCTCTAGGCTAAATTTGAAGACCTGTTTCAGAAATGCTTTCTAAACATTTGCTATTGTAGGATCAAGATCAATACCCACAAAACATTAGAGTTATTTCTCATTTTGTTTCTATAAGTTATTACAAAGGTAATTAGTGACTAATTTCTTTTGTTAACTTATCAAGCTTAAAATTTCTTTTTTATTCTCTTTCAAGTCCTTCCTCTTCAAAAAGTAGGATATTTATATGGAAATAATATTTCTTTTCAGTAGCATTTCCTTTTCAATTTTATACATTTGGCATTCTGAAAAATATAAAACACAGAGACTAAGGAGGAAAATCTTCCTTTTATTATCTCACATGCATAGCTGCTTTTACAAGCATGGTTATACCATTCTTTCAAAACAGACAAGAACGTGAAAGAACTTGGCTGAACTATGGAATCTTTCATGATTAAAATGGAAATTTTTGCTGGGAAAAGGGAGACAGTTGAAATATAGTTCTAATACAACCTTGTAGTAATATTTTGAACAAGAATTTAATTTATATGCTCATATTGTAGAATCTCAAAGCACAGCAATCCACATGTAAATATGTAATGTCAGCTTGCTTTCTTTCAGAGTATTTATTTCAAAAGCTCCCCATGAACAATAGTGTTCTGGGAGGGTTTTTTTTTGTTGTTTTTTTTTTTTTTAGATATTTGAAAAACTGTGTGGGTGGCTCACTGTTGAGTGGAAATTCTAGAGCTTTAAAGCTCTACAAGCTTAGGAATGTTGGTAATTTTCAAAAGCAGATGTTCTTCTTGACCTCTACAATAATATTTAGCATATACAAAAGTGCTGTATTCATTAGGGTGACCAAATGATAGGCTTGACTGTCTTTGTAGTCTATTTAAAGCTTGGAGAGAAAAATAATAAAGGGAAATGTTATTGAGTTCAAGGATTATAAAAAACAAGGAAACAAGTAAAATTTATTGTTCTTTAGACAGGATCCCACTGCTGCCTGCATCTCACAGTAATTCTAGAAATGGTAACCGTCACTAAAGATTTTTCTCAAATTGTTTCTCTCTGGATGTTCCCAACATGGTCAGTGAATACTCAAAAAGAAACTTGAGGGGGAAGAAGAGACTTGGGTGAACACCTTTGCTTGTTTTTTGATTTTTTTTTTTTTTGGATGGAGAAAGAGAAACGTGATTTCTGTGTGTGTGTACTTAGTCTTTATCCTGTCTGACTCTTTGCAACCCCATGGACTATAGCCCACCAGGCTCCTCTGCCCATGGGGATTCTCCAGGCAAGAATACTGGAGTGGGTTGTCATGCCCTCCTCCGGGGGATCTTCCCAACCCAGGGACCAAACCCAGGTCTCCCACATTGCAGGCAGATTCTTTACTGTCTGAGCCACCAGAGAAGACCCACATGATTTCTCAGTTCAGTTCAGTTCAGTTCAGTCGCTCAGTCGTGTCCGACTCTGCGACCCCATGAATCGCAGCATACCAGGCCTCCCTGTCCCTAAGCACACGCAAAAATGAACTCAGAGTTGATAAAACACATTCAAACAATGTGGTTACATATTTCCATCTTAACAAATTAATCAAATTCTTTCTATTTTTAACATTGAAAAATAAACATCATTCACGCATGTAAATGCAAGATTCATAGTTTTAAATATATTTTTGTTTTAAGGTCAGAAGACTATGATACGGTGACTCATAAACTTGGAATATTTATTCAGTTGCTAGTTTCTGAACTCATATATAAAGTACATTTTTAAAGCAATGAGGAAAAGGATGATGAACAGGACAAAATCGTTATTTTGCATGAGTGTTCAGTGTTATTCAACTGTCATTGACCCCTTTTCCCAATGACTTGACTTGTTCAATACTTTAATAATAAAACTCCATCAAAAAATATCTTATTGGTTGAGTAAAAAGTTTGTATTATATATGAAGGAACACTCTTTGGCTTTTAAGTAGAAAATAATTCAAAAGCCAAGCTATCTAATGAAAACTGAATAATCGTATGTGGCATAACATCTTGATCAAAACACTAATTGCCATCTTTGATATGCTTCCTCTGAGTTGAGGATCCCTTAGGATTTCTTTGTGGAAGCATCAGAGAAAGGAAGTTTGAAGAAATCCATTCTTTTCATCTCTACTTTCAATAAGTTAAAAAAGAAAGCATGGTTAGAGCCTCTAGAAATGTCTTTACATAGATCAGTTCACATAAACAATTCTCAATGTCAAAATATCAAGAGAAATTCTTTCTTCTATTGTATTTGGAGAGGAGCAGTAATAGCCCTGAATTTTATTTCACCAAGCTTTAGTCTCATAAGATTAATGTGTATTCAGCAGGTAAGAGATTCCATAAGGGATTCTAAGTTTCCCATTTGAAACACTAGGTGAACTAGGTGAAATTGCTTAGTCATGTCCGACTCTTTGAGACCCCATGAACTGTAGCCCACCAGGCTCCTCCATCCATGGAATTTTCCAGGCAAGAGTACTGGAGTGGGTTGCCATTTCCTTCTCCAGGGGATCTTCCTGACCCAGGGATTGAACCCAGGTCTCCCGCATTGCAGGCAGACACTTTACCGTCTGAGCCACCAGGGAAGCCCCATTTGAAACACTAGTATTTTCTAAATTGGACACTACATATTAAGGCCAAAATGTAGTGGCCAATGAGTTTTATAGAGCTATCTCATGGGTTCAAGTGGATAATTCCTTTGCTAATATCATTGAAGTTCACTGAAGAGGGGATGCTATTATTTCCTGGTTTCAAAAAATATTCCCTGTCCTAATAGCACCGTGGAATAAAATGGCTGCCTCCTATTTCCCCATTCTCTTGTCAGTGAACACATCTGTGCCAGTTCAGCAACAACATCCTATTTCTGCAGTAGTGATTCTGCAGGGACTGATAAGAGCTGTCAACCCACACTTCTGATTGGATCCCCAATCCCTCTGAAGAGTTACACGCAAAGCAGAAACAAATTAGGTCATCAGATGAAGAATTTAATCAGACTTATTTAGTCAACAACGTCTGAGATAACTCTTTTGTCAGTAATGGAGATATGAACACAAAATGTTTTTCAATTCTAGCACAAAGTTTCATTTACTTTTCACATCTTGCCTTCTTACATCATTAAGAAATAAATTTTTAGCTGTATGACCTTAGGGAAGAAGCTTTATGAACTGAGTGCTATCTCAAAATACTTATCCAGAAGGACTGCTGTGAGAATTAAATGAGATAACGTATAAAAAAAACAACAGTGCCTGGTAAACAGAGCAATAATACTATTCCCTCTAAAGGGCACCATTCACACTGATTTCTGTATATGGAGACCCCTGCAACTAGGCAATAGCAAGATATGCTGGCAAATATGAGTAGCTAAAAAAATACACAGCACACGGGAAAGCATAGAGTGTGCATTATATATTCTAATTTTCTCTGTGTATCAGGAAATAATAGTGATGACTGTTATCTGCTAAAGCTTCCATGTCTGTCAACACATCTACTTTATGTATGGGATCATTTTCTGAGAAATGATGGTGAATTAAATCAGTGGTGTGGTGTATTATTATAGCATGGCTTCTATGGAACTATGCTCTGAGCAACCTAGTCTGGACATTTCTCTTCCATCCTCTTCATATACTCTCAAGTCATACCATGCATTCAATAACAGTCCTTTTCAGCTGCTATTCATACATACTTTTTGCCACTTAATGCTACTTAATGCTTCCAGTATGCTGGGATATTTCTGATGTGTGCGGAATCACACGTGGAATCACATGTGAAGGAATCACCTTCAGAGTGTGATTCCTAATTGCTAACTTATATGTACTTTCTGTTTCCTTCACTATTTCTTTGAAATGGACTACAACCTCAAAAAATAATTAAATAAAACAGCATAATAATTTTTCAGGTGTTTCTTAGCAAATATATGTAGCACAGTTATTTACATATATTTTCAGCAGCCTTTACAGGTCAAGTCTATTCACTGTATCAAAATAAATAGGAGAAATAGAAACTACAACAAAGGGAAAAAAATCATTGCAGAAAGCATTAAACTCAAGATTACACATTAGAGTGTTCATGACTATAAAGTGCACAGAGAGCCATGCAAATGCACAGAGAATGGAAATACATAAAGTAACCATGTCCTGGCAATGGTGGGAGTGAAAATTAGTTAAGTGCTTTGCAGAGAAATTTGACCACACTTATTTAAATTGAATTTAAACATGCCCTATATTTCAGCAAGTCCACTCAGTCATGTACTCCAGAGAAACTAGCACATGGAGAAATCATTAGAATATATTTCAGCATTGCTCCTATCAGTGAAAAACTGGGGAGAATCCAAATATCTATCAAATAAGAGTGATAAATTGAAATATAGTCATACAAAAAATATTAAAAAGCAGTTAAATTTCCTGTGGTCATGTATGGATGTGAGAGCTGGACTGTGAAGAAAGCTGAGTACTGAAGAATTGATGCTTTTGAACTGTGGTGTTGGAGAAGACTCTTGAGAGTCCCGTGGGCTGCAAGGAGATCCAACCAGTCCATTCTGAAGGAGATCAACCCTAGGATTTCTTTGGAAGGAATGATGCTGTAGCTGAAACTCCAGTACTTTGGCCACCTCATGTGAAGAGTTGACTCATTGGAAAAGACTCTGATGCTGGGAGGGATTGGGGGCAGGAGAAGGGGATGACAGAGGATGAGATTGCTGGATGGCATCACGGACTCGATGGATGTGAGTCTGAGTGAACTCCGGGAGTTGGTGATGGACAGGGAGGCCTGGCATGCTGCGATTCATGGGGTCACAAAGAGTCGGACACGACTGAGCGACTGAACTGAACTGAAATTAATGAACACAAATAAACATGGATAAATTGCAAAAATATATTCTTGATTGAAAAAAGCAGGCTGCATTATTCATTCAGTTTTTTTTTTTTCAGAGTATTTTTTAAATATTTTCTGTGCATCACATACACAAGATTGTTCTAAGTAGCAAGAATACTCAGAGAAGGCGATGGCACCCCATTCCAGTACTCTTGCCTGGAAAATCCCATGGACGGAGGAGCCTGGTAGGCTGCAGTCCATGGTGCCGTTAGGAGTCGGACATGACTGAGTGACTTCATTTTCACTTTTCACTTTCATGCATTGGAGAAGGAAATGGCAACCCACTCCAGTGTTCTTGCCTGGAGAATCCCGGGGATGGGGGAGCCTGGTGGGCTGCTGTCTATGGGGTCGCACAGAGTTGGACATGACTGAAGTGACTTAGCAGCAGTAGCAGCAGCAGCAGCAGCAAGAATATTGGAATGGGTAGCTATTCCTTTCTCCAAGGGGATCTTCCCAACCAAGGGATCAAATCTGAGTCTCCTACATTTCAGATAGATTCTTAACCTCTGAGTCACCAGGGAAGCCCAAGCCTATAGTCCATACTGCATTAAAGATTCCAATGTCACTTTTAAGTTAGACCTGGTCTAAGGGCCAACAAATCAAATTTAGTTCCCCTTTGGGACATCAGTGTTACTTCAGAGACAAGGTGTTTGGAACTATGAAGAAAATTATAGTAAAAGAAGGTAACTTCTTATGGATGTAGAAAGATTAGCTCACCTATGAATATAGCAATTAAACATTACATCATGAAAAACACAAGAGTCTAGTTTTAAAAGAGTACTTGGAATATGTGATTTTTATATTCTTTCCAGTTCTATCAATATTAGGCACAGTAGTCACGGAGAAAAGTGTAACTCTGCCATCTGCTGTTAGGTTTAATAGCCTGAAGCTTAAAGATGTATATGTGACATGTAAGTGTCATTAGTTATTAGGAAAAAGTAAATTAAAATCTCAATGAGATACCACTACACTGGGGGTCAGTGAACTTTTGCTGTAAAGAACCAGATTATAAATATTTTAGGCTTTATAGGCCAGATGATCTCTATCACAGCTCTTTAATTCTATCACCTTAAAGCAAAAGCAGCCATAGAAAAGAAATAAGCAAATGTATATCATTATGTTCCAATAAAACTTTATTTACAAAACCAGGTGATAGACTGGATTTGGCCTATGAAACATAGATGCTGACTTCACTTTCACTACAATCTTTAGAACAGCTAAATTAAAAAGACTGACTGTACCAAGTATTGGTGAGGTTGTGGAACAACTGGAATTCTTAGACACTTCTGATGGGAATGTAACAAGCAACCACTGGAGAAAATAGTTTGGCAGGTTTTTAAAGACTAAACATATATCTATCCTATGACCCAGCATTCCTCTCTAGATATTTACCCAATAAAAATGAAAGTGCAAAGTCTTATACATGACTTTCAGAGTAACTATGTACATAACCAAAACCTGCAAATAACTCAAATGTTCATGAGCAGGTAAATGGATACACAAATTTCGATGTATCCATACAATGGGCTAATCCTCAGATATCAAAAGAATAGACTATTAAAACACACACAATATGGGTGTATCTCAAAATAATTATGCAGAATGAAAGATACCAAGCAAATAAGGATACATACTGTATGATTCAGCTTAATATAAAATTCTAGAAACAGAAAATTAATCTATAGTGGCAAAGAAGAGATCAGTGATTGTCTGAGGATAGAAACAGGGAAGGGTAGGAAATAAGGATTACATGGGCTTCCCTGGTGGCTCAGAGGTTAAAGCATCTGCCTCTAATATGGGAGACCTGGGTTTGATCCCTGGGTCGGGAAGATCCCCTGGAGAAGGAAATGGCAACCCACTCCAGTATCCTTGCCTGGAGAATCCCATGGACAGAGAAGCCTGGTGGGCTACAGTCCATAGGGTAGCAAAGAGTTGGACACGACTGAGCGACTTAACTAACTAAGAGTATGAGGAAACATTTGAGAATGATGAATACCTTCAATGATTTGATTTTAATCATAGTTTCATGAGAGTACACAGACATCAAAATTTATCAAATTGTAACACTGAATGTGCACAAAAGCTATTGCCTGAAAGATAAAAGGTAATGGTACAAAGAAATGATTTCCTTCAAAGGGCACTGCGGATGAGGCTACATCTGATTCCTTCCTGTGAAGTCACGGCTTATGGTTGGGCATCTCCACTCAACTACAAAGTTATCTGTGTTCAGATTTAATTTTTAAAGTTATAAAGTTCACAAGAAAAAGTGAACTAAACAGGATCTTAGTAACTAACTTCTTGTATGTACCCTCATATGTGGAGATATCAGCAAAGCTGACAAGCAAAATTTGTACTGTAACAAAATTTTCTTATTTAATATCAACTTGGCCACAATAATAGGCAGAATTCTTTGTGGGCTTTAACTAGTGGCGATGGTGACTCATATTTTAGGAGCGAAAGCCAAGATTGTAACTATGCTGAGAGATTAAAGGGATCTATCATCATTAAGATGATCATAAGAATTCAGTCATGTAGACTTAAGGAAGGGGTTGCCCGGAGGCTCAGATGATAAAGAATTTGCCTGCAATGCGGGAGTCCTGGATTCAGTCTCTGGGTTGGAAAGATCCCCTGGAGAAGATAACGGCAACCCACTCCAGTATTCTTGCCAGGAGAATTCCATGGACAGAGGACCCTGGCAAGCCACAGTCCATGGGGTCGCAGAGTCAGATACAACTGAGCGACTAACACACACACACACACACACACACACACACACACACACACACTTTAGGAAACTTCAGAAACGTACTTGTTTTATTAGAAGTGTGACATTCTAGCCCAGCAGATTTTAGGGGTTTCCTGCACAAAGTCAGAGTTCCCATAGTCTTTTAAATAAGAACATGAAAATTGATTATGCACCTTTATATCAAAAACAAAATGGGTCATTGTTTTCTGAGGAAGCAGCTAGGATGTGGTCAGATGTCAGGCTCCACTGTGCTCCCTTCATGGCCTGGCACAGTGCCTGAGAGTACACAGAGGGTGCTCAATACATGAAAACTGTGGTCTCCTCTACAGCTGTCACTTAAGAACTGAGCTTGTATACTGATACAATTTTAAGGCAGCTTTAAGAAACATGAAACTTATGAAGAGCAATCAGTAAGTGTATAATTTTTGAAAACCAGTAGCACTGAAGCAAGTTTTAAGCCTAAAAACAATCATAGTAATAAGATCACCATAGTAATAACAATACAAATAATGATAAGAAGAATATTGGATGTTTATTATATGCCAGGCATTGGCTAAATACATTACAGTTGTGATTTCTTTTCTCATGACAGCCATGAGTTCTTCTTCTCATGACAACCATGTGAGATGGATATTACCGTTATCATCACTTTAGACTATACTAATCCATTAACCACATTTTTATGCAGAGAATGGACCACATCTTTCTTATGCTCCGCTGCACACCCAGCACCAAGTCTGCTTTCTAACACAATAGGAATTTGTGAGTACAAATTTACAGCAAAGTCAGGACTCCAACGTAGGGCACCCAGAGTCCAAGTTCTGTTTTGCTTATTGTTCTTTATTTATGTCAGTAAAATATCAAAACAACCTAAATGTTCAATGATATAGAAATGGTTAAATGCCTTTTTCTACAGTGATTCTAGGGGTAAAATACAGCCAGGAAAATGTTAATTTAAAAAACTAAATAGTAATATGAAAAAATACTCATAATTAATGGGAAAGGAGAAAACAAAATTATATCTCTACTTTGATTACAATTATGTAAAAATGATATATACATATTAATAAGAGCTGTAAGGGAGTAAAATATTAAGCAATCTATTTTATGGTGGCTGTAGATAATGTACTTAATTCCCATTATTGTTATTTAATATAACCTTCTAAAAATTACATTAAAAAATAAGAAAAACCATAGCATAGTATATGCCTATATTATGTGAAAATTGCCTTTAACCAGTGAGTTTACATTTAAACACTGCCTCAGTCATACACATTTCAAAATGAATGTGATATGTTGGTTCTGAACAGGTATTAATTAAGTTGAAATCCTGGCAGATTAATGTGTAGTGTGGAGGAGGCAGAGGGGTTATAATTGGCCTAGTAAAGAAAAGGGTGGCTCATAAACTTTCCTTGTCTTCATAAGAGGCCTGTGTGTGTGCTCAGTTGCTAAACCTTGTTTGATTCTTTGCGATCCCAGGGAATGTAGCCTGCCAGGCTCCTTGGTCCATGGAATTCACAGGCAAGAATACTAGGATGGTGCCATTTCCTCCTCTAGGGGCTCTTTTCCTGACCCAGGGATTGAACCTGAGTCTCCTGTGTCTCCTACATTGGCAGGCAGATTCTTTACCACTGAGCCACCTCCTCATAAATGTTTTCTATGTCTACAGTTTACAGAGTATTCGTTATGTTGACAAACCTTTGTAAGACAGGGAAATTCGAGTAACCCAGTTCCCCTCATGTCTCCATCTTCGGCAGCAAGTTTAAGACCAAAATGATACTCCCTTCATTAATTATATTCAGGTGAAGGCATTCAGGCTTTCCTAGAACCATATTGCTGTGTATTTCTGCATCTTTCTTCCTTCCCAATTTAAGAGCCTTCAGTCCCACTCCAGTCACTGCAGGCTTAGCTTACTGCAACCTCCACTAAGAAACATTGCTACCAATAGATACATGATGAACAAGGTGTTACAGCTGCTACTTTAGAGCCTTTGAATCTCAGTTCTACCACTTACTGGCTTTGGATCAGAATATAGACAAATAACTCTTTAAAACTTCAGTGTTCTTGATTGTAAAATTGAACCATATTAGTAATCAGCTCTTTGGATTATAGAAAGAATAAGCTAAGAAAATGTAAATAAAGTGCCTAGCCTATAGAAAGTGCCCATTAATGTTAAGTATTACTATAATAAATACTCATTAGTAGTACTAACTTTCCTTTTGAAGACCATCCAGCAACTCCTGGATACTTTGTACAGTTCTTCTGCTGACTTCTAAAGCTCTTCCCTGTATCTTTACCATATTTTCATTTGCTTAATTTTTATTTATATCTTCTATATATTTTCAGTTTCGCTGCTTTCTCTCATCTAAGCATTATCCACACTGAGTGCAGCCTAAGTCATTTCAGTCATGTCTGACTCTTGGTGACCCCATGAACTGTAGGCCACCAGGCACCTCTGTCCATGGAATTCTCCAGGCAAGAATACAGGAGTGGGTTGCCATGCTCTCCTCCAGGGGATCTTCCTGACCCAGGGATCAAACCCATGTCTCTTATGTCTCCTGCACTGGCAGGATTCTTTACCACTAGTGCCACCTGGGAAGCCCAGTCATTATCCATACACTTTACCAAGCTTGTGGAAAATTCTGAAAGAGATGGAAATACCAGACCACCTGACCTATCTCTTGAGAAACCTATATCTAGGTCAGGAAGCAACAGTTAGAACTGGACATGGAACAACAGACTGGTTCCAAATAGGAAAAGGAGTGTGTCAAGGCTGTATACTGTCACCCTGCTTATTTAACTTATATGAAGAGTACATCATGAAAAATGCTGGGCTGGAAGAAGCACAGCTGGAATCAAGATTGCTGGGAGAAATATCAATAACCTCAGATATGCAGATGACACCACCCTTATGGCAGAAAGTGAAGAGGAACTAAAAAGCCTCTTGATGAAAGTGATAGAGGAGAGTGAAAAAGTTGGCTTAAAGCTCAACATTCAGAAAACAAAGATCATGGCATCTGGTCCCATGACTTCATGGGAAATAGATGGGGAAACAGTGGAAACAGTGAGGGACTTTATTTTGGGGGGCTCCAAAATCACTGCAGATGGTGATTGCAGCTATGAAATTAAAAGATGCTTACTCCTTGGAAGGAAAGTTATGACCAACCTAGATAGCATATTCAAAAGCAGAGACATTACTTTGCCAACGAAAGTCCATCTAGTCAAGGCTATGGTTTTTCCAGTGGTCATGTATGGTTGTGAGAGTTGGACTGTGAAGAAGGCAGAGCACCGAAGAATTAATGCTTTTGAACTGTGGTGCGGGAGAAGACTGTTGAGAGTCCCTTGGACTGCAAGGAGATCCAACCAGTCCATTCTAAAGGAGATCAGCCCTGGGTATTCTTTGGAAGGAATGATGCTAAAGCTGAAACTCCAGTACTTTGGCCACCTCATGTGAAGACTTGACTCATTGGAAAAGACTCTGATGTTGTGAGGGATTGGGGGCAGGAGGAGAAGGGAAAGACAGAGGATGAGATTGCTGGATGGCATCACCGACTCGATGGACATGAGTTTGAGTGAACTCCGGGAGTTGGTGATGGACAGGCAGGCCTGGCATGCTGCAACTCATGGGATCGCAAAGAATTGGACACAACTGAGCGACTGAACTGAACTGAACTGAACTGAACTGAGTAGGTATATAAAATGATTTGTTTAATGAATGGACAAATTTAACATTTTTGTTCAGTCTCTAATTATAATTTAATGTTTAAGAATTTTCCACGAAAATACATCCTCTCCGATATTTGACATCCAGTTGAAGCTGACATCCAGTTGAAGTAGTGAACCTCCCTCAAAAATATGATCTGTTGTTGGGAAGAATGGATTATTGCCACTTTGCATCCACTAAATTTGGACAATAAATATTCACTGTCTTGCTGCAGGGCTATACTAACTCTACTGCTCTGTATCACAATCTGAAGGGACTTGAACCATCTGAACACTCTGCCGCATATCACATTAATATACTATTGATGATATCACATCTATCATATCTAATGAGCAGCATATTACATTAATATAATATATTGGTGATTATTAGATATAATAATCTATACTATACTGTATATAGTCTATATGTATTATATCATTATACTATATTGGTGATATCATAGTATAATATTGGTGATATTGGTGATTACTATACTGTATTGGTGATAATTATCATGTCAATTAGATCTAATGACTAAGACATGGCAAGTACTCTACATGCTTCAACATGGCCCAAAGGGAGGGAAATAAAGCATACAAAGATATTGGAGCATGCTACATCTATGAAGTTCTTTGTAGTTCACTGATTTAAGGCCTGCCAGGATGTCTTCTTCAAAACAAAACACAAGTTATTATATCACACATCAATTATCACTAGGAAATTCAATACATGGAAAGCCTCTAAATATTTTGGAAGCAGCAAATTCCATACTTGGCAATACCAGTCAGTCCATTTATTATGTGATACAGAAACTATAGTATTTATTGCAGTGTGATGACAGAGACTAGGGAACCATATTGCTGTCTTTCAAAAGGCAGTAGAATATGGGGGTTAAAAACACAGACCTTAACCATATTCAGAATCCAGCTTTACCACTGTGTAGCTGTGTGACCTTGAATGAGTCACTTGGACTCTCTGATCTTCAACTCTTGTCTGTAAGCTGAGGATAATAATAACCTCATAGAGGGTTGGAGGGACAATTATGAGTTAACATGTCTGGCACAGACAAAGTTAGTTATTATTTTTATTAAGTTGAAAATGCCTCCAATATAATGAGCTGGATGTTTTGAGAAATAGGCAAGAAGGAGAAGACCAGGAGAGTGTTATAAACGTTTACGTTCATGAGCTCTTTTCGCTGAATGGGATGAAAAGGTTCAAGATTAGTCTGATAAAAGAAAAAGTGAATGGGTTAGTTCTTAAATTTAATGTGAAAGGTCAGTTCTTAAAGTTTAATAGAGAAGTAAGGTCAGAGTGTAGAGGGGGAAAAAAGAAATATCTGAAAATGAGGAAGGAGTCCCACATGGAGAAGAGGTGCAAGTGACTGGAAGAGATGGGATGAGCAACCACAGAGGGCAGGCAGAAGGACAAACTAGAAAGACCTTCAAGTTGGACTTTAAGAAGGCTTGAGAGTGCCAGAAATATATTTCAGGTTGCAGAGACTGTTTCAGTGAAGAAAAAGCATCAGGGCCTTTATAGGTTGACAGGGCAAAGCATACACAGATAGTCCCAATTTGGGGAGAATTACAATTTAGAAGAGCAGTCAGGGCATTCTGTTCTTAACAGCTACAACCATCAGCAATCTGGTAAGATCATGTGAATTGTAGAAGATTAACAAAGAGGAGAGGTAATCAGAGTCATTGAGGAAGTAATTGCAAAAAAAATAGAAGGCAAAAGTATGTACAAATGATTAAGAAATTGCTGGGAACCCATAAAACCAGACATTAATGCCCTAAACACACCCAGGCAACAAATATAATCTTCCTCATGTCATTTATTTCATGATTTCCATTGGTATGGATGTCAGCCAGGAAATGCACAGTTGAATTATGTAAACCAGAGAACTGTATCAAGACATGAGCCCATCATGATTGAATATATACCACTATCTAAATAGGCCCTGGAATAAGTCTTCCTGGGCCAGCTTTCAGCTCCAGCTCTGTGTGTGCCACTTCAAGCCTTTCACGCCTCAGTTCTCTCATCTGTAGCATTAAAAAGATAAGGGTATCTATTTCATAACATGGTTATAAAAATTCTATGAGTAAATATGTTAAAGTGCTTAGATGAGTGCCAGGTGCAGAGTATATGTACAACAGTGTCCACTGGTGTAATCTCTATAGGGGATGCCATCTTCCTTTCAAACTCACTGGTTAGAGCCATTCTATTAACTGGTACATTTTGACACAATGTATTTAAAGGCAAATACATTTTGACACAATGTATTTAAAGGCAAAAGGTTTAAATTATATCAAAGTATTCTTTTTCTTAGTAACTAATTCTGTTTGTTTATAAAAATAGATTTAAAATGAGGGAGGTGGAGGCAGGGTACTGAGCCATCAAATTGTTCCAGTAATAGCTGGGTGTGGTCATCACTCCTAAGTCATCAGATAAAAGTATTTCAACACACACAATCACATATGCCACACAGCAGTCGTTGTTGCTATTGTTTGGTCACCAAGTAATCCACTCTTTGCGACACCATGGACTGCAGCCCTTCAGGCTCCTCTGTCCACGGGATTCTCCAGGCAAGAATACTGGAGGGGGTTGCCGTTTCCTCCTCCAGGGGATCTTCTGGACCAGGGATGAAACCTGTGTCTCCTGCATTGGCAGGCAGATTCTTAACCACTGAGGTACCAGGGAAGCCCCATTCATGTCAATTATAAAGAACTTAAATCTCTTCACATAGAAATCTTAGATTTGTATTGGTCTTACACATTAACTGCATCTCTGAATTTTATTTTTAATTTGCATGAAATGAATTCTTGGGAGAGAGAGCCTTGAAAAGCTCTTCCAGTGAAGTTCCAATCAATAATCTAAGGCATCATGTCAGAAGACTCATCCTTTAGTGCAGTAGAGATTCCTGGGTGTATTTTTTCCAAAGTAACAGGGACTGCACAAACAGAATATTTTCTCCCAAGTGGTAGAGATAAAGGTTCTTACAATGTCTGCTCACTTGGGAAAAGCCTCCAGCCAAACTATTTCTCCTGACACACACACCTCAGAGAGATAGCCCCGTGCTATGTATAGCCAAGTGGAGGCTATGCCTAGAGACCTGAAATTTTAGTAAAAGAACTTTTCCACCAAAAAACACCCTCCAACCCTAATGGCCATAAGGCCATTGTCTCTGAACAAGTTAGAAACTGCCATTCCAAGCATAGAAAATACTCAAGCAAAGTTTTCCAAAATTTTTCATTTATAACATCAGAAATATAGCAATAGACATGCCTGTTAGGTTAAGTCAGTGGTCATTTCATTGCATCCTGTTTAAATCTGGGTGCATGCATGCTAAGTTGCTTCAATCATGTTCGACTCTTTGAGACCCTATTGCTTTTTCTGGCCTAAGGCAATTTCAATTTTTCTTTCTCTAACAGATAAATTATCATCTTAGAATATTTTTCTCTATTAGTTGCACCATCATTAAATAATTAGTAAAGATCATTAAATAATTGATCAAGATCTAGCCTTAGAGAAAAAACTCATCTAAACAGATGATTCCCTAAGGACTCAAAATCAATCTGGATACAGACCATGACAGAATTAGATCTAGATGAGACAGGAGTCAGAGTGTTGGCTGACTACAGAGCATCTGCAATAATTTTATAATTGTTAGGGAGACTTTCTGTTTCCTTCCAGCAAGACTACTTGTCAGGGTGTGCAGGATGTAGCAATAGTCATGCTTGTTAGATTAGTATCGGTGTTCATTTTATTGAATCCTCTTTAATTTTGTGTGTGCGTGCCAAGTCACTTCAGTCACGTCTGACTCTTTGTGACCGTATGGACTGTAGCCCACCATGCTCCTCTATCCATGGGATTCTCCAAGCAAGAATACTGGAGTAGGTTGCCATGCCCTCTTCTGGGGATCTTCCCAACCCAGGGATCAAACCTGAAGCTTCTGCATTGCAGGCAGATCCTTACCTCTGAGCCACTGGGGGAGCCCTCTTAAAATTTAATAAGCCTCACAAATATGAGCCATTCCATGTAGAAGCCACATGTGTCTGCTCACCAACCTCCAAAGCCCCTCCCAGCTGTCACCACTGTCACCTCCATGTAGCAGTTCCACGTTCCTTATTCCACCACTCCCCTGACCCTCTGGCTCCCATTTGCCTCCATGCACTGGGCTGATTCCTCCACTGAGCCCCTCAGATTGATGCCCCAATCACTGACCTTCAGATGCCCACCAGGACACCACTTCCCATTTCTGGGCTGAAGCTTCCCACAGTTGTATACCCAGCCATATGGCCCCTGCCCAGCTTTGGTCTGATCAAATCTGACCCCATTCTAGAAGGAACTACCTAGAAGAGCACATGCTTCAGTCCTAGGTTGGGGGGAAATAAGAGACAAGAAGTTATAATCAAATAACTGGAACATTGGGATTGGCGCTCTCATCCCATTATAAGAATTGGGGCACACAGATCTGAGAACATTTGGCGTTTGAAAATGTCAGTGACCATAATCCATTACTACATTAAGAAAGAGCAATCTGGTTGCCGTGGAGGTGACAATGGAGACAAGATGAGCTGTTCCCAAGTCTGACTATACCAAGATGTTTTTCTTCCAGCCCCATCCTGTTTCCTCCTACTCCTAATTCGAATGGTAATGTCTAAAGGAAAGAAATTCACTCAGAGCTGCTGTCAAACTCCCACCCAAGCGTAGGTTGCCGGTAGGCAGATAGGCTCAGCACTCAGGCAGTTCCCATGAAAAGAGAAGCCTCTGTTTTATTGTTTGGCTTAGTCAGACAGACAGAAATCTCAGATGACGCTGATATGAGTAATGAAGTAATATATAAACTTGCCAGCAAATTGATCTTCCTATAATTTTTCACATTGCATACCCAGGCATGCTCTAAGCCAGGAGTCCTCAACCTCTGGCATCTAATCCCTGATGATCTGAGGTGGAGCTGATGTAACAATAATAGAAATAAAGAGCACAGCAAATGCAATGCATTTGAATCATCCTGAAACCACCTCCCCATCCAGTGTGTGGAAAAATTTCTTCCACGAAACTGGTCCCTGGTGCCAAAAAGTTTGGGGCTACTGCTCTAAGCAATCAGTACACAGCCAATAAGTGCAGAGGGCAAAATTTTTCATCTTTTATTATATTTTTTTGCTTCTTTTAAAATACATGTTTGAAATTCCCTGTGATGATGACCAACACTTTCTTGTCTGAGATCTTCTCAGTGTGAGCACCGAAGGTTCCACATCCCTGGAGAACTCCCAGTCCCTTGCAAACCAGGATGGTTCATAACCTTGTGGGAATTTAGAAACTTGGATCAGATCCTGTGGCACAGATTAGATGTATGGCTTGGGGCACATTTGTTGATATAGCTTATCCTCAGATATAATCTAAGACAATACTTAGGCCTGCACAAAGCCTTTCATTCTGTTGATCTTTTTTTTTCTATTAAAGGTTCTCCACCAAGGAATAGGATCAATATAAAAAAAATGGGCTTCCCTGGTGGCTCAGACAGTAAAGAATCCACATGCAATGCAGGAGACCTGAGTTCCATCCCTGGGTTAGGAAGATCCCCTGCAAGAAAGAATGGCAACCCACTCCCAGTATTCTTGCCTAGGGAATCCCCATGGACAGAGGAGCCTACAGTCCATGGGGTCACAAACAGTCAGATATGACTGAGTGACTAAGCACACACATCAAGCAAAACAAATGCAGAGTAATGTCAAAATTCCTCCTCTTCTCTGCCCTTTGTTAAGAGTCATAGAGAGGTTGAAAAACAGGTGCCAGAAACAATTGTGTAGCTTCAAATATTTCAGTTTTTATTAGGAAATTTATTCACCTTTAGTTTGAATTTTCAAAGAAAAATATTAATAATCATTTTCTTATTAACAAATATATTTGTTATAGAGAAAGGTGTTGCTCCTACTCCAGCCCCCCTATGGCATTCCTGTCTTACCAAAAGGGGTAAAAAATCTGAGAAAAACTTATTAAGGTCAAAGGCCAGGAACATAGGCCCACTAAAAGATGGAGGTTGAATCAAAAATAACAAGCTATTTCCTCTAAGATCAAGAACAAGACAAGGATGTCCACTCTCATTGTTATTATTCAACATAGTTTTGGAAGTCCTAGCCATTGCAATCAGAGAAAAAAAGAAATAAAAGGAATCTAAATTGGAAAACAAGATGTAAAGCTGTCACTTTTTGTAGATGACATGATACTATACATAGAAAATTCTAAAGATGCTACCAGAAAACTTCTACAGCTTGTTAATAAATTTGGTAAAGCTACAGGATACAAAATCAATAAACAGAAATCTCTTGCATTCCTATACACTAACAACAAAAGATCAGAAAGAGAAATCAAGGAAACAATACCATTTACTATCACACAAAAAAGAATAAAATACCTGGGAATAAACCTACCTAAGGAAGGAAAAGATTTTTACTCAGAAAACTATAAGCTATTGATGAAAGAAATCAAAGATTACATAAACAGATGAAGAGATAAACTATAGCCTTGGATTGGAAGAATCAATATTGTAAAAATGACCATACTACCCAAAGCAATCTACAGATTGAATGCAATCCTTATCAAATTACCAAGAGCATTTTTCACAGAATTAGAACAAAAAAATTTACAATTTGTTTTGAAACACAAAAGAGCATGAATAGCCAAAGCAAACTTATAAAAGAAAAACAGATGGAGGGATCAATCTCCCTAACTTCAGACTATTCTACAAAGCTGCAGTCATCAAAACAGTATGGTTCTGTCACAAAAACAGAAATTTAGATCAATGGAAAGGATATAAAGCCCAGAGATAAACCCACACACCTATGGTCACCTAATATATGATGAAGGAGCCCAGAATATACAATGGAGTAGACAGTCTCTTCAATAAGTGGTGCTGGGAAAACTGGATGGCTACATGAAAAAGAGTGAAATTAGAATTCTCTCTAATATCATACACAAAACTAAACTCAAAGTGGATTAAAGACCTAAACCTAAGGCTGGATACTATAAAACCCTTAGAGGAAAACATAAGCAGAACACTTTCTGACATAAATCACAGCAAGATATTTTTTTACCTACCTCCTAGAATAATGAAAACAAAAATAAAAATAAACAGATGGAGCTAAACTTAAGAACTCTTGTACAACAAAAGAAACAATAAGTAAAATGAAAAGACAACCCTCAGAATGGGATAAAATATTGCAAATGAAGAAACCAACAAAGGGTTAATCTCCAAAATATACAAACAGCTCATGCAGGTCAGTATCAATAAAACAAATGACCCAGTCAAAAAATAGAAAGATCTAAATACTCATTTCTCCAAATGAGACACACAATTGGCTAAAAAGCACAAGAAAAGATGCTCAACATCACTAATAAGAAATCCAAATCAAAACTACAATGAGGTATCACCTCACACTGGTCAGAATGGCCACCATCAAAAAATCTACGAACAATAAATGCTGGAGAGGGTGTGGAGAAATGGGAACCCTTCTACACTATTGGTGGGAACAAAAATTGATACAGCCACTATGCAGAACAGTATAGAGGTTCTTTAAAAAACTAAAAATAGAGCTACCATAAGACCCAGCAATCCCATTCCTGGTCATATATCTGAAAAAAAAAAAACCCACATAATTCAAAAACATACATACACCCCAAGGTTCTCTGCAACACTATTTACAATACTTAAGACATGGAAGCAACCTAAATGTCCATCCACAGAGGAATGGAAAAAGAAGATGTGGTACATATATGCAATGAAACATTACTAAGCCATAAAAAAGAACAAGATAATGCCAGTTGCAGCAACATGGACATACCTAGATACTGTCAGACTAAGGGAAGCAAGTCAGAGAAAGACAAATATTATATGATATTGCTTATACATGGAATCTTTTAAAAAAGGATACAAATGAACTTATTTACACAACAGAAAGGAAAAAAAAAAAAAAAAACCAGAATACTTCACATCCCCATGCCTTGTGGATGGTTAATTTCCTGTGTCACCTTGGCTGGGCTAAGGACCCAGATAGCTGGTAAAATTATTTCTGTGAGGGAATCTCTGAAAGGAGTTCGCATTTGAACCAATAATCTGGATACACTGTAAAGATTGTCCTCCCCAGTGTAGGTGGGCATCGACTGATCTGTTGAGGGTCTCAGTATAACAGAAAGGCAAAGGAAGGATGAGTTTCTCTCCCTGCTGAAGATGAGACATGCCTCTTCTCCTGCTTGGCACTCCTGCTTCTGGGCTTCCAGACTCAGATGAGAAGTTAACACCATCACCTCCTTCCCACTTAAATACATTCTGCAAAGATGCAAATTCCCAGTAAGACCACATTCAGAGGTACCAGGGATTAGGAGTTGAACTTACCTTTTAGAAGGACACACTATAATCTGTAACAGACTCTGTAAGAAAAAAATCTGGTTTCAAATCAGGAACTGACGTTTTTGATAGAAACCTAATCCTAGATTACACAATGCCTTTCCTTTCTTCCCTTCTCTCTTTTCTCACTCAGGTCTGGCACTAATAGGAGAATTCCCTTTGATGTGAAAGTAGTTGCTCAGAGAAAGAATAAATGATCCTTATTGAGAATGGCCAAATTTTAGGAACATACAGTTCTGGAGGTAGAACTAAAAATTAGCTTAATGGCTGAAAAATGCCTGTATTTTTCACTAAAATGCTTTTTAGATTTTCTGAGTTAGCACTAGAGTAAATTTTTTCTTACCATCCTCTTTGCATCATCATTTTAAAATATTGGTTCCAAAATATTTTTCTAGGCAAAGCGCTTATTTAAAAACACAAATGGGGACAGCTTTGCTGTCTTATTCCCCATTTGGATGTGGCTCACATACAAAGACTTGAGATTTGAAAATCATCATATCTCATAAAAAACAAGCAAAGGCTGTTAGAAGAAAGAAATCTGCCTCATAAAAAGAGGTGTAGGTGTATTATTATTATAATAATTTTAAGAGTAATTTAAGGGAAAAAACTATTTATTTGGACTTCCTGTCATCTTCTTTCTCTCTTTTTTATTTTTTGACATGTTCAAATGGTGAAGGTTGTTTATAGAAAAAAGTCCCAACTGTTTTTGTTTGTACAAACTTATTTTGATCTGTCTAATATGAAAACTGTGGGGGCTTCCCTCATAGCTCAGTTGGTAAAGAATCCACCTGCAATGCAGGAGACTCCGGTTCGATTCCTGAGTTGGGAAGAACTGCTGGAGAGGGGATAGGTTCCCCACTCCAGTACTCTTGGGCTTCCCTTGTGTCTAGTTAAAGGCTATGGTTTTGCCAGTAGTCACATATGGATGTGAGAGTTGGACTGTGAAGAAGGCTGAGCACCAAAGAATTGATGCTTTTGAACTGTGGTATTGGAGTAGACTCTTGAGAGTCCCTTGGACTGCAAGGAGATCCAACCAGTCCATTCTGAAGGAGATCAGGATTTCTGTGGAAGGAATGATGCTGAAGCTGAAACTCCAGTACTTCGGCCACCTCATGCAAAGAGCTGACTCATTGGAAAAGACTTTGATGCTGGGAGGGATTGGGGGCAGGAGGAAAAGGGGATGACAGAGAATGAGATGGCTGGATGGCATCACAGACTCGATGGACATGAGTCTGAGTGAACTCTGGGAGTTGGTGATGGACAGGAAGGCCTGGCGTGCTGCGATTCATGGGGTCGCAAAGAGTCGGACACGACTGAGTGACTGAACTGAACTGAACTGAACTTGTGTCTCAGCTGGTAAAGAATCCGCCTGCAATGCAGGAGATCTGGGTTTGATCCCTGGGTTGGGAAGGTCTCCTAGAGAATGGAAAGGCTACTCACTCCAGTATTCTGGCCTGGAGTATTGCATGACTGTAATCCATGGGGTCGCAAAGAGTCAGACTCAACTGAGCAACTTTCACTTCACCTCAATATGAAAACTGTATAAATGTTACTGCTTAATATAAAATAATGAGTGACAGTGTATTTGGTAACTAACATTTATTCATGTTATGACTAATAATTAATAAAAAGTGTTACCTAAATATTCATACATTGATAGAAATCATTCAAAGACTGAAGTTACTGTGTGTCTTCAAAGTAAATGGTTAAATAGTTTAGTACAAAGAGCTTATATGCTCTTGACATCTCATGATCTGACCTAGTTACCTGAAGTTCACCACTTCCAAAGCAGTGCTCCTGATATTTCCCCTCAACAGTGTCCTTCTGAAATGCCCTCATCTAGTTAAGTCCTCTTCATTCTTTCAGTTGCTCAGTACAAGATCTTGGTGTCATCACTGACTAATCTCTTCCTCTCCTCTTTCTTATTCAGTCCATCCCATCAACTCTTCTAAACTGCATCCAGAATTTGACCACTTGTCATCACTTTCACTCTCTCCACTCTAGTGCAAACCACCACCACTCTGGATTCTGACTAGCTACCTCATCTGTGACACTGGGCTTCAGCCACGGCCAATCATCAACCAAGATAAGGACTGAGAAATGGGATGATCATGGGGTTTAGCCTAAGGAGGTTACTGACAATCAGGATACATAAAGCATTTTACTTGTATTAGAACTTTGTTTGCAACTTAATTCAGTGTCTTTCAAGGGCACTGAAAAAGTGATCAATTTTGAGCTTGTTACAGTGATGTCAGTTTGCAGTATCATGTATGACCCCCATATTGACAAGTGGGCTCAAGATCACATAGTTTCAAAGAGACTAAACCAGACTCATCACTCTATGAGTCATGAAGGTCTTTCCACTCTCCCATCCACACACTTTGCAGACATTAAATATTAGAGTATTCCCCAGGTTGCCTTCTGTCCTTCAAAAAGTGACTATTTATTTCACAACAATAAATTTATCCAAGCCTCTCCCCATTATTAAATCGGCTTATAAGACCCCCAGGGTAGCAAATTCTATTAATTTGTTGCCCACTGTGCACAGAGATGTACCCTCTTACCGCTGCTTCCCAGCAGAGAGGCATGCCTCTGCTACAGACTGCCAGGATTGTTCAACAAGTCTCTACTGGAATTATACAGTCATGTGTTCTTATTAACTCAAACAATCATTTCGCTTAGCCATTTCCTCTTTGCAGATAGCTTTTATCCTTTCTTTTGATTATCCCTTAAGGAAGGTGTTTTCTTAGGTTTCAAAACATGCATTTCTCTCTTTAAGTGCCGCACTCAGATGATAGTGCCCTCTTCTGGTGGAGATGCGCAATTACTTTTGCATGTCTCATGATATTCTCGATGTTGTTTCTTTTTTCATGATGCGCAACCCTTGGGGGCTTCTTGTGACTGCAATACAAGAGAAATTTTACATAATAACCTAGATTCAGTTCAGTTCAGTTCATTTCAGCCGCTCAGTTGTGTCCGACTCTTTGTGACCCCATGAGTTGCAGCATGCCAGGCCTGCCTGTCCATCACCAACTCCCGGAGTTCACTCAAACTCATGTCCATCGAATCAGTGATGCCATCCAGCCATCTCATCCTCTGTCATCCCCTTCTCCTGCCCCCAATCCCTCCCAGCATCAGAGTCTTTTCCAATGAGTCAACTCTTTGCATGAGGTGGCCAAAGTACTGGAGTTTCAACTTTAGCATCATTCCTTCCAAAGAACACCCAGGGCTGATTTCCTTTAGAATGGACTGGTTGAATCTCTTTGCAGTCCAAGGGACTCTCAAGAGTCTTCCCCAACGCCACAGTTCAAAGCATCAATTATTGGGTGCTCAGCTTTCTTCACAGTCCAACTCTCACATCCATACATGACCACTGGAAAAACAATAGCCTTGACTAGACGGACCTTTGTTGGCAAAGTAATGTCTCTGCTTTTGAATATGCTATCTAGGTTGGTCATAACTTTCCTTCCAAGGAGTAAGCAGCTTTTAATTTCATGGCTTCAGTCACCATCTGCAGTGATTTTGGAGCCCCCCCAAATAAAGTCTGACACTGTTTCCCCATCTATTTCCCATGAAGTGATGGGACCAGATGCCATGATCTTCGTTTTCTGAATGTTGAGCTTTAAGCCAACTTTTTCACTCTCCTCTTTCACTTTCATCAAGAGGCTTTTTAGTTCCTCTTCACTTTCTGCCATAAGGGTGGTGTCATCTGCATATCTGAGGTTATTGGGAGCTGACTGTGGCTCAGATCATGAGCTCCTTATTGCCAAATTCAAACTTAAATTGAAGAAAGTAGGGAAAACCACTAGACCATTCAGGTATAACCTAAATCAAATCCCTTATGATTATAAACTAGATTATTTTCCCCTAAATGCACTAAAGGACTAATGCAACATATGGACCATCTAAAGAAAAAGGTTTGCAAGTAAAAAATGAAAAAAAAAATTATACCCAAATTTAGATCCTGCCTCCCACCCCCACAGTTCATTTCTACCCTTGAAGGTATTAATCAAAACCTTGTTAGTAGAAAGTATCAGTTTCAAATCTGATAAAGCAAAACATAATTTCTTGACTCATTTGATGAAAAATCCAGGGCCCACTGGGTTTAGTTTGGGCAAGCTGGGTTGAAGAGCTGAAGTAAAATCATTAAAACCAGACCTTGCTCTCCTTTCTTCCGTTGACTTCATGGTCAGGCCCCCAGGGAGGAGAGATGCTTTGGGGCTGATATCATCCTACTTGCCTGTAGGTCTGGTTGAAAGAGCAAATCAGATTATCTGGACCCAACACTGTACCCAGAGGAACTGTGTATGTGGTGTTCTTAAGCCTGGATCCATGGCACCTGAAAACAATAGATAAAGGGTCATTTTCTCAAGGGAAATTATAGGGACTGGAAAAGTAAGATGTAACAGTAGCAGAGTGCTGTTACTAAAAAAGAGACAAGTGGGGGAATAGGGGTCAACTCCATTTGGGTACCACACCAAAAGACACCTTTATATTAGTCTAGTGATTTTTTTTTTGGTAAAGGATGATATGTTTAGCTAACTGATGGGAAAGGGAGACAGGAGTAAGCAAGGGTAGGCATCTTATTTAATTTTTACAACTGTTAGCTGATTCTGTCCTTGTTCTTTAAATGAGAAAACTGAGGTATGAAGATGTACAGTAACTTGCCATCAGTCTCACAACTAATGAGGGACAAAGGCAGCCCTGGTACCCTGAGCTTCAAACTCTGAAGTTCATGTCAATTTCCCTCACCATGAAGTTCAGGAAGATGGTAATTGAATGTGGACAACATTGGATGCAGTTGACACTGAATGCAGGCAACGTGGGGAAAGTGGAAAGGTGCTATTGAGAAGAGGGCAGCTGTACTGTTTACCCGTAGTGTGTGTCACAAACTAAACCTCGTCTGCAGGACCAGGATGCTGTCCTGAAAGATAAAAAGCATTCCTTTACACTGAATAGAAGGGAAGCCCTTGGTAATCCAGGAAATTCATTAAAAAGTGGTATTATATTAGGATATTTTTATATCACATAATTTCCCTTTGATCTCTGAAAAAAATGTATTTCTGTCCTTATCAACTCATTTTAGAAACCTGTATGTAAAGGATATAAAATGGGATGAAAATTTAAAATTGAAAGAATAACTAAGTTGTCTTCTGTCCTCAGTCAACTTCCTGGAAGCTTTTCTAAGAAGAGCAAATGCAGATGTACATGTTACACAAAATGTTTTATTCAGAGATCCAGACTCTTCTTGCTTTGCTTCCCTGCTTAGGTTATCGGAAAACATGCAGTCTCCCTTGGTACTTTGAACTCCCTCTCGGCATTAAACAATTTCCATGGAAACTGGGGCTAAAGAGAATATCTCAAAACTCATTACTCATTATGCCACTTAAACAAGATTTTTAATTTCCCTTGTTCTCCCTTTTGTTACATAGTCAATAACTGCTGCTGCTGCTGCTCCTGCTGCTGCTGCTAAGTCGCTTCAGTCAGTAACTACCAACACATATTTCTTAATGATGCAACTCCTGGACAAGTCTGGAAAATGGTGTCTGATTAACCTACAAAGATTCCTACTTACAGAGAATACAACATCTGTTTTTGAAAAGATGCTTTGCATCTCAGAAAACGCACCTAAATATTTTCAGTGTAGCTTAGCCTTTTAGCCACAGAAGGAAAATCCTATGCTGAGATTCCAGAATTGTTCTTTGTCTTGGTAATCTTCCAGCATGTGTTTTTACTCTTCCAAATGCCACATCAGAGTCACAGATGGCAGCATGATTTGAGCAGGTTTGAGCTTCTGTTTTTTTAATCCAAATCCTAAATTAGATGGAAGTCAATATTCACCTCTCAGCCTCCCCCATCCCTATCCTCCCTTTCCTGATTCTCATTGTTTTCATCTCACTGAGCTTTCAATTTTCGAACTCTTAGTAATTTTTTACCAGCACAATTAAAACACCAGAGTCACAGTAAAGTCAATACCATTTCCCAGCACACTTCTTGTTTCAATCTGTACTCCAAATCTAAACTAATTGAGGTTATCAGGTGGATGCTAGTTTGGCCTGCTTAAAAAGGTAGATATAATGTTGATAGTAGGTTTGGACTTGGAGTTTAAAAATGAAAATACTACATTTTAGGTTGTTTCTGCTACTGCTACTGCTAAGTCACTTCAGTCGTGTCCAACTCTGTGTGACCCCATAGACGGCAGCCCACCAGGCTCCTCCGTCCCTGGGATTCTCCAGGCAAGAACACTGGAGTGGGTTGCCATTTCCTTCTCCCATACATGAAAGTGAAAAATGAAAGGGAAGTCGCTCAGTCGTATCCGACTCTTAGCGACCCCGTGGACTGCAGCCTACCAGGCTCCTTCGTTCATAGGATTTTCCAGGCAAGAGTACTGGAGTGGGGTGCCATTGCCTTCTCCGAGGTTGTTTCTACATAGCGTAAAATATACCTCAAATATCCAAACTTTTAGCTTAGGATTTTTTTTCCCATTTTTCACTTTTTACCTAGATGCTTGATATTATTTAGATGTGACTTTAAATCTTAAAACTACAAGTTGCATCTACATTTCATGTATATTCAAAGATGTTAATGTACCAAATTTCAATGACATATAAATATTAACTCCTAACCAAAAATATGAAAATCATGTATGATCTTAAACTTTTAACTTCTTTTACAATTCAATAGAAATGTATTGACTGTCTCCACATGAAATGCACTGGTCTGAGAATCTGAGGGATACAGTGATAAGTATAAAGGGATCTGCTTTCAACCTAATGTGTGTAATGCTCTGTTTAGTTGGTTGACCCAAACATATTGTTACAGGATACACTGCTGTAAAAGATCTCTGCTTACAGTTGCCATTGATTTCTCTTCTGTTTTGCTACCAGTTTCCATACATTTAAGCACTATAACATGCGATTCTGAGCTTGCTTTAATGAACCAACTCATTACAAACACCTACTATGTTCTAGATTTTGAACATGGCACTGAGGACAGAGAGAAAGTCATATCCTTACTCAGAAGATATATACAGTCTAATAGACAAGTCTTCCAAATAAACCCACCAGTGACAGTGAAGTATGGAATGAGCCATGGAGGCATGTACATGGAGTTCTTGGAGCACTGTACTTATATTCTTATGTTCCTTTCTACTTAGTTTCCAGATCTCATTCCTTCTCCCTGCTAACTCCTCTACCTCTGACCCTCTGGATTGGTTTTTTTTTAATGTCCTCTAAAAAAAAAAAAGACACTGGAAGAGCCCAAATCAGAAATCTGGCCCCCACCATTGACAAATTGTGTGTTCTTGGATAAACTGTTTTAACTTCTCTGAGTAGGACTTTCTCCTTCTGTGAGATGAGATGTTATAATACATTGCATATATTTGATGCAAAAGTAAATGAAAGGAACCCATGTCAGGTGCCTAGCAAAAAGCCTGAGCAGCACAGATGTGAGTATTCTCCCCCGCATGCTACAGTTTAAATGACCTCATGTATCGCATCTCTTGTCGGCCTTTTTAGCGAACTTGACTAATAATGATGACAGCCAAGATTAATCAAGCATGTGCAATGAGCCAAGCATCCTTGACGTGTCATCTCATTTCAGTCTCACAATCACCCGTCGAGAGACCCAGGCTAGCAACCTGGGTCTAGCAACCTAGAGAGCCAGGCTAGCAACCTAGAGAGCCCAGTCAAGCAACCCAACTTTCTGGCTCCCATCATGACCAGCACATTGCTCCTCCCATGCTTTCCTAGTGCTACTATATCTATGAGCAGCCCAGCCTCCCAATCACTTTCTAACTTATTTGCAGCCTGAGTGATCCATACTGCCTTCTCTGACTGCACACCATACCCATCACTCCAATCTGAGTCCTGTTGAATCACCAGTATTACACAGGAAGGAAGAATATCTAGGCACACGGCCATAAGGAAGACCATTTTGCTAAGGCTTCCTTCTCCATAGTCTTTTCCTGTTTCCTTTTCAAAATTTCCTGAGCCAAATGCTCCCCAACTGTTGCAACCAACCTTGTAATCAAATTCTGCCAAAATGCTACTTGGATGAGTTAGGCACATCGAAACCCTTTAACCCTTTCCTGTCTGCTCCTTGCAGTTTATTCTTAGCTGGGAAGAAGAAAATTTGCCATTTAACTGTATACTACAGGGCAAAGCAAAATCAATGTCATTAACAAAAGTATGTGCTTCAGTCATGTCAGATTCTGGGAGACCCTATGGACTGTAGCCTGCCAGGCTCCTCTGACCGTGGGATTTCCCAGGCAAGAATACTGAAATGGGTTGACATCTCCTTCTCCAGGGGATCTTCCTGACCGAGGGACTGAACTCTCCTCTCTTAGATCTCCGGCATTGCAGGCAGGTTCTTTACCACTAGCGCCACCTGGGAAGCCCAAAAAAAGTACAAGGTACTTCAATAAAACAGACCTCACAGAATCTCAAGGTACCCATGCCTGGCTTCTTACAATGTCCTTCATTAACTACATGACAAGGAATTTAAGTAAGGAGATCCCTAATAGCCTGCCAACAATTTCTTATTGGTTACCCATCTGTTTTGCTTCCTGAAGCATTTATTCTATTTCCATTTCCCTTTCCTTTGTGGAAAAGCTACAAATCTATGAACACACAGTGAGCCCCTGCATGCAGGAAAGGAAAGACTGGCTAGAAACTCCCTGGATTCTTCAATCTGTGGCAAGCTTTATCATACACTTGTGCCAGAAGCCAAATGGCTAGTTTTGTAATGAAAGCTCTTAGCAGGTAGAGGGTAGAGAAGTGGCAAGATTAGTAACCAATCAATATCATTACAATTCAAAAGTGTAAAGACCTTTCTGAATAAAAACTACACATTTATCTATTCAGTTCATGGTTCTTGGAGGAGATTTACATGGTGAGTCGATACCTGTAAAAGTGTACAAACAGAGCTATTTTCAGGGTAGCTTGATAGAAGGTCCATTGTTTATACTAATAATTTGTAAGTCCAATACATTTGAAATTAATATATTCTCAGTCCTTTTGCTTCAGGATGTTGTGTTAGTCAGTACATAACCTTTCTTTCATCAGCATCTTGCTGCCATCTGAAAATCCGAAGAAATTTTATTTGTACCACAGTCTATCTTTGACAAGTTTCTTACAAGTTTCTTAACTTTGTCAATAAAAGATCATACCCATTTTAATTTGTTTTATAAATTCTTTTTAATGTATTAATGAAATAAAATCATCTACTTTTAACTTGGCATTAGTATAGTACTCATTATACTCATCTTTTGTCTAGTAATGAATTAAGTTCAATAATAGAGTTGCTATGCATATAAAAGCTAAGAATTCACCAAAGCAGATCAAACTCATTAAAAAAATAATCTGAAATATTTTCTTCAGCTGGTCTTTCCTAATTCCATAATTTCACCTCCTCTGTTTTGTTGCTCAAGACAGAAACATAGGAAACTTTCTCTCTCTTTCCCCCTCCAGTTCATGCCCCCTACTTCATCAAGGTCTATTGATTGCATCTCTTAAAAATCTGTTTTTATCAACCTCTCACCATCCTTCTTGCTACAAGCTAGTCTAATACAAGACTTATAATCACAAGACCTATTAATTGGTCATCCAAATCCCTTTTGTCATTTTGCTTCCTTTACTCTCCAAACTGCCGCCAAAGTTAATCTAAGAAAAATCTCAATCTTTTGTGGCATTCCTCTCCTTAGAAGCCTTCAGTGGCTTTCCGTGTCTCTCATGCGTGTTAGTCACTCAGTCGTGTCCAGCTCTTTGTGACCTCATAGACCATAGCCCCCACCAGGTTCCTCTGTCCATGGAATTCTCCAGGCAAGAATACTGGAGTGGGTTGCCATGTCTCTCGTGATCACTGTTTAATATGGTCTAGTAGCCCCACATACGGAGAAGGCAATGGCACCCCACTCCAGTACTCTTGCCTGGAAAATCCCATGGACGGAGGAGCCTGGTGGTCTGCAGTCCACGGGGTCGCTAGGAGTCGGACACGACTGAGCGACTTCCCTTTCAATTTTCACTTTCATGCATTGGAGAAGGAAATGGCAACCCACTCCAGTGTTCTTGCCTGGAGAATACCAGGGACAGTGGAGCCTGGTGGGCTGCCGTCTATGGGGTCGCACAGAGTCAGACACGACTGAAGCGACTTAGCAGCAGCAGCAGCAGCAGCAGCCCCACAACCTGAAGACTGACTTTACTTGCTCCTCTGCCCCAGCCATTCTGTCCCTTATGTTCCTATTGTAGCCACACTAGCTGATCCAGCCGCTTTTCTACCTCAGAATATTTCCACATATGTTTCACTGCCTGGAACACTCTCCCATCCTCCCTCCTATGTCCCCTTAACCAAGCTAACTTGTATTTATCCTGCAGATAACAGCTGAAAAAATCATTCAAGGAATAAATTACTCCCCACTCTACCTCACCCACACACACATTCCCAACTAGGCCCCAGTTCTGTTTCAAGTTACTCTGCATTCTTCCATTATAAACTGGTCAATTTATTAATGCAACAATCACTTGTTTAAAATGTATTTTCTCTGTGAGAGTGATAATAGGTAAGAATATTAACCAACAAATCCAGATGTGCAAATTCTACCCTGCTTAACTGACTTACATCTAAATTCTACCAATCTGAAAGAATTTGTATCCCAATAATTAATTCTGGGCTTTGTCCTTCTTTCTCTAGTGTTATATAAAATTTTAAGTGGGGTATCTTATTCTGTCCCAAGGCATTGCAGAGGCCTAGCCAGCCTTCAGTGCACATTGGTTATTGCAGAAAAGCCCATTTTTTCTTCCTACATTGTGTCACATGGCCTTCATCTGTTCTGTGCTACACATGAGACCTTGGGAATTTTTTACTGGGGCTGGTGAGAGTGCCATGGCCCAGGGCCAGCCTCTCCGGATACCCTTCAAGTCTTGCCATGAACAAGAGTGCTACCAAGGAATAAGGGCAGGACAGTTTTGTTGGCAGACCTGGCAGCCTCTGTTCCCACCATGGTCTGAGACATCTCTGTCCTTTCTCAGTGGGGAAAGTCTTCCTCTATCCTCACTTCTCCATTCTTTGTGAAACCAGTCTTTTAGAAAAGAAAAAGGAGGATTTCCTACTTTCTGCTTTGCAAAAAACAAAAAAACCTTGAGGCAAGAAACACAAGTTATCTGCTTAAAATAAAAAGAAAGAGGATAAAATACAGGAGGAAAGAGCACACAAAATAACGTTCAGAGACAATTCATTAAGTCAGTCCTTGATCATAGAATGTGCTCAACATATATATCTATTGAAAGAACAAATGGATTTGAACCATTAACGCTCAATTTTCATATGTATTTTGTATTTATTCAAACATATTAAGAAACCTGCTTGTATGTATTGGGTTGGCCAAAAGTTTGTTTGGGTTTTTCCATAAAGTGTTACACAAAAATCTGAACGAAATTTTGGCCAACCCAATATATGAAGAGAGAAGTGCAAGCTGACTTTTATAGGCAACAAGGAGGCAGCCTCTCTAGTCTGTGTACTACGCATCACAATGCGATATTCAGCTCCAGCTCCAGGCCAACTGTGCACTTAGAAAAGGAAGAGAAAATGACTATGTGTTATAAGAGAGTTCCCTATAATACATGAAGCTCAGGACATGTTTTCCATAGGTTAATAACAACCTATCTTGCCCTCCACAGGGCTTCCCTGCTGGTTCAATGATAAAGAATCCGCCTGCAATGCAGGAGATGTGGGTTTGGTTCCTGGATCAGGAAGATCCCTGTAGAAGGAAATGGCAATCCACTGCGGTATTCTTGCCTAGGAAATCCCATGGAGATAGGAGGCTGGCAGGCTACATTCCATGGGGTCGCAAGAGAGGCAGACACAATTTAGTGACTAAGCCAGCCAGCCAGCCAGCTTCCTCTACAAAGATAGAATGAACTCCAAAAGACCCTTTAGCACATGTAAAGCATAACAGAGTACTTTGGGTATAGTCTGAGTTTAAATCAGGCAGACAGTAACAAATTACATACTGTGGTACTTAGATAACTTTACTCTTGAATGGGTAAAACATTTCACTTCCCTCTCCCAAAGCTGAACTAAGTTTTGGAAAAGGAGATTTATCATTATCCTTTATAAAGGTCTCAGAGAGAGAGAGAGATTGCTTTTGAAATACTTCTTCAGCTGGATTTCTTCTTATTTTTCCAGAAGAAATTCAGCAATTGGGCTATGCTTGCAAAAATTTCATTCAACTCTCTAAGGCTACATACCATCTAATATATGGTTGGTGCTTAAGAAAATCAAAATAAAGAACAATTCCTGGGAATTGAGCTCTCCCTTAGCAAAGAATATTTGGATTTTGCAAAATGTGTTTTGTTCCTGCAGCACTGAAGCCAGTCTGGACTTTGGCAAGGCACCTGTCTTACAGGACTGGCTCTTTTTGAAACAAACCCCCAAGCTCCAGGAAGCACATTTGCTCGAATTTAAGTGGGCTGCAATTCAAGTAATTTGGTCCTTGCCACTCTGTGACAATCTTGTTTCTGTTTCTGCACTCCTTCTACAGCTCTCCTTCCCCTCTGGACCTAAAGATTGATTCCATCATTTCATCTGCACTTTCAGAAATCCAGTTCCCTTTTCATATCCTGTCTTTGGCTCACATGCTGCCTCCTATCCCATTATCTCCACAGAGTGAGAATCTTATAGAGTCTTCTCTCTTGTATCAGATCCATATCTGGACTTCAAAGATATCCCTAACCATTCACAGCCCAGCTCCATGAGCTCCAGTCCCGTTTTAAACAGATAAGGTCATATTACCCTGTCTCAGAATTTGAATCTTTATCAAAGATTACTAATACTGGATTTATAGTTTTAAAAGAATCTCAGAATTGAAAGATATAGGGCCAACCTGATACAGATACCCAGGTCATTGTGTGTGCATGTTCAGTTGCTCAGTCGTGTCTGACTCTTTGCGACTTCGTGGACTGTAGCCTGCTAGGCTCCTCCATCCATGGGATTCTCCAGCAAGAATACTGGAGGACATTGCCATTTCCTTCTCCAGGGTACCTTCCCAACCCAGGAATCAAACCTGGGTCTCCTGCATTGCAAGCAGATTCTTCACCATCTGAGCCACCAGGAAAGATATGCGGGTCATTATTTATATCTAAATCATTTCAGTCATTGGGAGAGCCAGTTCGTCAATCAAGATATTTAGCCTCTTTAAATGAACTCCTTCATTGAATATTCAAGCTAGTGGCCAATCAAGCTACTGTGGCACAACCCTAAGGACCAGCCAGGAAAATCCTGTTATTCTTTCATTCTAAGAATACAGGATACATTTTTCCACAAGGCAATTCAGGTTCTTAACAAATGTATATATGCAGAGTCATTGGATCTTACGACCCAGTCAACAAGTAGAGGCATGTCCTTGGCCTCCTCTCTATACAGGAGCATACTTTCTGGTGTTACAGAAGCTGTTTCTCTACACAATTATCAGGGAAATGCCAAGACTCACACTTACCAGATGAACACTGCCACATTGCATAAACCATATGATGAATGAGAATAAAATCAGGTCACAGAGCATTATTGGGGAAAAAAAATCAATGTATCCAATCATAAAATTACAGCCAAGCATGCTGTCATAAGTCAGCAACTCTAATGGCAATAGCAAGTCTATTTTGTTGCCCATGTACATGAAGGCCAGTATGCTATGAGACTGATACTCACCCAGAAGTGCTCTCTATGGGTGCTTGCCTTACCTCTAGCCTCACCATCCTTCTTCTATCCAACCCAGACCACCTGACCTACCTTTAGCTTCAAACCTGTTCCATCATCAGAAACCAGCCCCAGCTTCAGAGACAAGGAATTTAAGAAGTTCTAGGCAATGGCAACCCACTCCAGTTCTCTTGCCTGGAAAATCCATGGATGGAGGAGCCTGGTAGGCTGCAGTCCATGGGGTCACGAAGAGTCGGACACGATTGAGCAACTTCACTTTCACTTTTACTTTCATGCATTGGAGAAGGAAATGGCAACCCACTCCAGTGTTCTTGCCTGGAGAATCCCAGGGACGGGGGAGCCTGGTGGGCTGCCGTCTATGGGGTCGCACAGAGTCGGACACGACTGAAGTGACTTAGCAGCAGCAGCAGCAGCAGCAGCAGCAGCAGCAACAGCAGGTGAATATTTGGCTTGACACTCATACCATTCCAGCCCTGATCTCCCCTCATAGACACACATTCACAATTGCATCTTGGGAGCAGGTGGCTCAGTGGGGAAATAAACTGCCTGCAATGCAGGAGACACTGGAGATAAGGGTTTGATTCCTGGGTTGGGAAGATCCATGGAGAAGGGCATGGCAACCCACTCCAGTATTCTTGCCTGGAGAATCCCAGGGACAGAGGAGCCTGGTGGGCTACAATCCACAGGTCGCAGAGTCAGACAGGACTGAAGTGACTGAGCAGCAGCACTCACTCAAATTTCACAAAAGCATAGCTTTTGAAATAAGACAGGAATAAGTTCTAATTCTATTTATATGGGGAAGTTTTCACGCGACTTCTTCTCTGTAAAATAAAAATTAGGACTGTACTTGCAGAATTGTTTTCAGTGTTGCCTGAGATGGCAAATGTGAAATTATCTAGCAGAGTCTAGCACATGGGAGATGTTTAACTTGTTGCTTTTTAAAATTCCCATACTACAATTCTGAAGTTTTCCTCTAGTTTTAGTTTGAGATCTTGCTTGTCAAAATTTTCAATATTTCACTTCAAAAATTTAAGCATTCTAATTAGGCATCTATTCTTCTATACCTACACTATCCAAATATGGTACCATATATTTAAATGTGGCTACTTATATATAAATAGTATTCACTTATTTTAAAGAAAATTATTTAGTTCCTCAGTTGGTGTCACCATATTTCAAGTGTCCAATGACCACATATAACTAGTGGCTGCTGTACTCAATGATACAGGTAGAGAACACTGCCATCATGGCAAAAAATTCTATTAGACAGTACTGGCATAGACAATATCTAAGGAACTTATTAATATGTTTAATTACTTAGCTCTGAAACATTTCATAACCTTTTTCTTATGTCAAAAAATGATAGATGCTTATTATGGTCACATGATAAATAAGATTTTCAGTTTTGTGCCTTGTAAGTCTTAGGCTAAGAAACCAGTGCATAAAAAGAATTAACCTCAAACTTAACTGACCTTTGGAAATAGAAATCACATTAAATATCCTTGAAAGATTTTTGAAATATTTTCGCTCAGATATCTGAGTTGAACTAATTATTTTCAAAGGCTGGATATCAGAGGAGTCCAAAATCTAATATTTTATGCCCAAGTTAATAGCATCCTAATATTGACTCATGAGAAATCATTTATTTCAATGTCTTTATATGATATGATTCTTTGATGATTTGAAGTGAAACAGTAACTACACAAGGAGTTCCCAGGTTTCCAATCTTTTACTGCTGATATCTTCTTATTGCTAGTTTCCAAGAGGCTACAGACTACCCTTCAAGAAAATTCTCCCTTTTATTTTACTAGGAACTCCTTACTCATAGTAGTCTACCAGCTTTGAGTGAAAAATGACCTCATTTAATAGGGAAAATCATGTGGCATAAAATCTTATTCACTCTTTCAATCAGCAAGTATTATTGAGTCCTTGCTATTAGATGTTGGCTAGATGCTGGAGATATAGTGATGAACAAAGAAACATGTCCCTTTTTACAGTGTTTATAGATGAATATTCTAATTTGGCCTGACTTAGATTAATAAAATTATGAGAATTTTTAGGTGCTTTAATTTCTCACCCTGAGACTATATGGTTTATTTTTCCATTGCCAAGTGTATGGAAAAAGGGACATTCTGTTCCACAAACATCTTCATAATCAAGTCAAAATTATATTCTCCAAAGCCATCCAATCCTGGTCTGACTTAACCGGCCACCAACTCAACCTAAGTCACCATGATGGCAAATATGTTTCACCTCATAAACCAACTGCAGTTAATTGATGTAAGTATCTGAGCTATTCTGAGAAGCTGTAATGGAAAAGACACGGAGGTCAGATTTAATGAAGTGAGGGAAGTGTTGTGATCTATTAGTAATATCTTCCATGGGCTTAAGGAATTAGCATATGACAAATATGCCCAGTTACTTGTAATACCTGGGGTAGAGGGAGAAATGAGAGGGATAGTGGGAGGAAGCATTATCCCAGAGCAAGGCAAGTAAGGGCAGACATAGAAGTCCACAAAAGCATCAAGGTTAGATGACTTGTCTTTGAATAGCCATGCTTCTTTTGTGGCTCTCAATCTGAATTAAAGTCTTATTCTTACTACTATAAGCTACTCTAAAAATCTCCCTTTCTCTTCCAAAATTTTTCTTAACCAAGACATTTATTCACATATGAATTGTTTTATTATCATTTCATTAAACTTGACAATATTAAAATTCAACTCTAAATTTCATGGGTTCTTCATTTTGTTGCTGTTTTGTCACTAACTCATGTCTGACTCTTTTTTAACCCCATGGAGTGTAGCCTACTGGGCTCCTCTGTCCATGGGATTTCCCAGGTAAGAATACTGGAATGGGTTGCCATTTCCTTCTCCAGGGGATCTTCCCAACCCAGGGATCAAACCCACATCTCCTGCACTGGCAGGCAGATTCTTTACCACTGAGCAACCAGGAAAGCCATTCTTCATCTACAGAAAACTAAATTTCATAATTAACAATAAAATGAAATAGAGGAAAATAAAGAAATAGAGGAAAACAACAGAATGGGAAAGACTAGAGATCTCTTCAAGAAAATTAGAGATACCAAGGGAACATTTCAAGCAAAGATAGGCACAATAAAGGACAGAAATGGTGTGGACCTAACAGAAGCAGGAGATATTATACACAGAAGAACTATACAGAAAAGATCTTCATGACCCAGATAATCATAATGTTGTGATCACTCACCTAGAGCCAGACATCTTGGAGTGCGAAGTCAAGTGGGCCTTAGGAAGCGCCACTAGCAACAAAGCTAGCGAAGGTGATGGAATTCCAGCTGAGCTATTTCAAAGCCTAAAAGACGATGCTGTGAAAGTGCTGTACTCAATATGCCAGCAAATTTGGTAAACTCAGCAGTGATCACAGGACTGGAAAAAGTCAGTTTTCATTCCAATCCCAAAGAAAGGCAATGCCAAAGAATGCTCAAACTACTGCATAATTGCATTCATCTCACATGCTAGTAAAGTAATGCTCAAAATTCTCCAAGCCAGGCAGGCTTCAACAGTACATGAACTGTGAAATTCCAGATGTTCCAGCTAGTTTTAGAAAAGGCAGAGGAACCAGAGATCAAATAGCCAATATCCGTTGGATCATTGAAAAAGCAAGAGAGTTCCAGAAAACATCTACTTCTGCTTTATTAACTATGCCAAAGCTTTTGACTGTATGGATCACAACAAACTGTGGAAAATTCTTAAAGAGCTGGAAATACTAGACCACCTGACCTGCCTCCTGAGAAATCTGTATGCAGGTCAGGAAGCAACAGTTAGAAGAAAGGAGTGTGTCAAGGCTGCATATTGTCACCCTGTTTATTCATCTTATATGCAGAGTACATCATGCGAAATGCCAGTCTGGATGAAGCACAAGCTGGAATCAAGTTTACTGGGAGAAATATCCGTAACCTCAGATATGCAGATGACACCACCCTTATGGCAGAAAATGAAGAGGAACTAAAGAGCCTCTTGATGAAAGTGAAAGAGGAGAGTGAAAAAGTTGGCTTAAAACTGAACATTCAGAAAACAAAGATCATGGCATCTGGTCCCATCACTTCATGGGAAATAGATGGGGAAACAGTGGAAACAGTGAGAGATTTTATTTTGGGGGGCTCCAAAATCTCTGCAGTTGGTGACTGTAGCCATGAACTTAAAAGACACTTGCTCCTTTGAAGAAAAGCTATGACCAACCTAGACGCATATTAAAAAGCAGAGATATTACTTTGCCAACAAAGGTCCATCTAGTCAAAGCTATGGTTTTTCCAGTAGTCATGTATGGATGTGAGAGTTCAACTATACAGAGAGCTGAGTGCTAAAAAATTGATGCTTTTGAACTGAAGTGTTGGAGAAGATTCTTTAGTGTCCCTTGGACTGCAAGGAGATCCAACCAGTCCATCCTAAAGGAAATCAGTTGTGAATAATCATTGGAAGGACTGATGTTGAAGCTGAAACTCCAATACTTTGGCCACCTGATACAAAGAACTGACTCATTTGTAAAGACCCAATGCTAGGAAAGATTGAAGGCGAGAGAAGAAGGGAACGACAGAGGATGAGATGGTTGGATGGCATTACCGACTTAATGGACGTGAGTTTGAGTAAACTCTGGGATTTGGTGATGGATAGGGAGGCCTGGCATGCTGCAGTCCATGGGTCACAAAGAGTTGCACAAACTGAACTGAACTGAACTGATTCATGTAATCGAGATAGCTAACACAAAGTCCCACCCAAACTCTTCAGGAGAATTCTGTCAAGAAAGCCACATATATAGTAGAATGTGTTTTTCTCAATTAAAGTGAACAAGAGATAAATATGTGTTTAGTGCACAAAACATAGAATAATGAAGCAAACTATACTATGAAATCTTGTTCTTCCCACCAAATGTACAATTTCTCAATTCTACACCATACATACTTAAGTACTCCCTAAAAGGATTTTTCCCAAAAAAGCATGGAATTTCTTTCCCCTCCATCAACATACATGTGTACATGCATATGTGTAGGCTAATAATAAAACAGAAGAATGGGAACTAACTATAAAATTACCAATGAACAACTTACTGCAATGTCTGGCAAATCATCCTTATAATTCTGTAAAATTACTTAATGTAGTGAAGAGATGAGTTATTTCATGCCTATAATTTGAATGCTACTGTATGGAAAGGGTAAAGGTAGTTATATATTTTAGATGGCCAATGCGGGGGAAGAAAAAGAAATCCATTCAATGAATAAATAAATAATGACCCAGATATACTGTCAATAAAAAATCTCATGATACAGAATTCTGAGTCAAAAGAACTGAATATTGTCTATCTCTGCCCCCTTGTGGTGATTTGTGCCCCTCAGGTAAAATGAACAAAATTTTAGAGAAGGGAAAACAAACACTTCAGGTTTGAAAATAGACCAGAAAAAATAAAAGTAATGAGTTGGCCAAAAAGTTTGTTTGGGTTTTTGGGTTTTTCCCAATAGAAAAGAATTATTGTACTTAATACATATTAGAATAATTTCCATCAACATGCATATACTTAATGCAATATCTGTGGTTAATTTTCAAGAGCTACTGTGCAAGAACAAATTATAAATGCAGAATCTAAATAAGTCTGAGACAGAAACAAATAGCAAAATTAGAGTTAGTTTTTATTTTAGGTTTTCAAAGTCCTGAAATGATAATTATATAAAGCTATGTTTTACCCAGAGACTATGTACGATTAAATGATTTAAATGATATATAACACTCAATCACAATGATGAACGCTTATTGAAGGCATTCTTACTGTATTCCAGGTTCTGGATTAGATCTTGTGGACTAAATGATAAGCAATTATAAACACAGTATTTGCCCTCATGGTGTTTATGCTTTGTGCAGAGAAAAGACAATCAACAAATAATCCTACTTAAAAAAAAAAAAAGCAATCTTCAAGTGGTATTTGAAGACGTGAACATGGTTCTCTGAGAGCCAGTAATGAAATGTACCTAGCAGGGGGCGGGCCAGAAAGAGAATGAGGCAGGGGGCGGGCCAGAAAGAGAATGAGGGGGGAGGCGGTGCATGTGGAGGGGTTAAGAACTCTCTATATTTTCCATTCAATTCTACACTTTTACACATTTTCCCACGCAGTGTTAGAAACCTAAAAATTCTCTAAAACATGAAGCTTAATTAAAAAAAAAAAAGAAAAGAAGGAAGAGGAGTCTCATAGTAAAGGGCATTGGAGTAGTTAGGAAGAGGTATTCACAGAAAAGTACACATAAAAAAGGTCTGGGCTGGACAGTGGCATCACCATCCCAGCATCTGAAACAGTCAAGGCCTGAAGCCCAGAGCACGACCAAGGGCCCCAAGAAACATGACAAGGTATTCAAGAGTTAAAACTTGCATGATCATATGGGCTACGTTGTGAGTTCGGGTCTTTAGAAGTAATGTGAAGCTGTTGAAGCGTCTTAAAGAGGACAATGACATAATCCAATTTGTATTTTAGAAATATATTGAGTATTTTAAAATAAATCTCATGAAAAGAGGAGATGAGGGAGACAAAATAGCACACTACTTTTATTATTGGGTTGGCCAAAAAAATTCATTCAGGTTTTTCCATAAAAACAAATGAAATTTTTTGGCCAACCCAGTAAGTTGCTGTGCATTTGATGGAGGTTTATTAGGTTCCAGACACTGTTCTAAGATTTTAGGTGTAAAAACTTAGTTCACACAACCCCATAAAGTGAATAGACTAGGAAAGTAGTTTCAACAAGAGGTGATGGAAGCTTAGACTAAAATGGTGGCAATGGAAAAGAATGATGAAAATACATTTGAAAAATACATGGGAGAATCAATGATGAGTTGAATTTGAAGACTGAAGAAGAGGAAGTAGCACGAATTAGTCCTTGGTTTCTGGTGTATGCCATTGGAAGGAAAGTTGGTGCCATATCCTAAAATATGAAACTCCAAGGAAGATCACATTTGGAGCATTAGGGTAGTGGAGGAGAAGAGACCTAGACCTCTGGTCTAGGAAACATTGAGTTTGAAGAGTTTCTGAGATAGCCATGTACACACGGGATATGCCCATTGAGATCTGGGCCATGTCTTGAGACACGATAGTGACTAAAGCTATGGCAAAGATGAAATTGCCAGGGAAAGAATATAGAAAAAAGAAGTATAGAATAAGTCTTGGCCAGGGAAAAGAAGGTGAACCTGAAAAAGAGGAAACAAACCAACCTCTGACCAGAAAAGCTTAAAGTATCTTAATTATAAAAGAGTTAGCAGACATCCTTTAAGGGGGATGGCAGGAGGAAGACAGGTTTCAATGAACATAATAAAGTCATAGAAATTGAGAAAGGTTGAGAGTATAAGGTAGGTTTTCTGGTGGCAGACAAGCAGACAAAGTCACAAAAAATCAGTTCAGTAAATGGCTGATTCACTTGATGGCCAACCCAATAAATATATTGACTTGACAAAAGAGAATCCAATAGATTTTAAGAATCATATTTGATTTGATGACTGAATATGAAATAGTTCATATGTATTAAGCAAAATCTTAGTTTTCATATGGGAATTCTCAACTTATATTGATTTTTATTCCTCTTTAAAATGGAAAAAGTAACAGACTTTATTTTCTTCGGTTCCAAAATCACTGTGTATGGTGACTTCAGCCATGAAATTAAAAGATGCTTGCTCCTTGGAAGAAAAGCTATGACAAACCTAGGCAGTGTATTAATAATCAGAGACATTACTTTGCCAACAAAGGTCTGTATAAGTCAAAGCTATGGTTCTTCCAGTGGTCATGAATAGATGTGAGAGTTGGACCATAAAGAAGGCTGAGCACCAGAGAACTGACGCTTTCGAACTGTGGTGTTGGAGAAGACGCTTGAGAGTCCCTTGGACGGCAAGGCGATCAACCCAGCCAATTCTAAAGGAAATCAACCTTGACTATTCTTTGGAAGGACTGATGCTGTAGTTGAGTACTTTGGCCACCTAATGCAAAGAGCTGACTCACTGGAAAAGATTCTAATGCTGGGAAAGACTGAGGGCAGGAGGAGAAGTGGGCGACAGCAGATAAGATGATTGGATGGCATCAGCAACTCTATGGACATGAGTTTGAGCAAACTCCAGGAGAGAGTGAAGGACAGTGAAGCCTGGCATGCTGTAGTCCATGGAGTCACAGAGGGTCAAACACAGCTGAGTAACTGAACTGAACTAAAAATGTCACTTTATATTGAGCCAATCTTTTAGCATCCATCTGTTATCATTTATAGTATTTTTTAGCAATTTATTTTTTACCTTTCCTTAACATCTTTTTATTCGGTCCATTGTCATTTCTTTTCACTGTTTTGTGTGTGTGTATGTGTGTGTGTGTTTTCAACATTTATTTTGCAAATCGCTACCAACCAAGACAAGATACTCTAATTGTTCCTTAACAGAAGTTGCATTTTTAGTTTTATGGAAATGTGATGTCGTTAACTAATTCTGATTCTTTTAGAGAAATTTAAGTTCAGTTCTAAATTTAGCTAAAACATTTCATTTAATTAAAATTTAATTTAAAATTCTGAATTATTTCAGTGCCTGTGAGTGTAAATTTAAAGTTTAATCTTAATTAGAGTTTAATTTAACCTTAAACTTTAAATGCTAGATATATAAAAGGAAAGCTGGTATGCCGTTTGAGGAAATGGGAAACAAAATAGGAGAAAGCTCAAAGTTTATTAAAATAGAAAATTACATTCAAAGATAACTGAAAATATTTCAAAGGTAGACAAGAGATCCCATTATGTATGCATGTGTGTGTGCTAAGTCACTTCGGTCATGTCCAACTCTGTGATCCCATGGACCACAGCCCACCAGGCTTCTCTGTCCATGGGATTCTCCAGGCAAGAATACTGGAGTGGGTTGCCATTTTCTTCTCCACCCATTACATATAAAATAAGGCAAAAAGGAGGGAAGTTGGAGGACAGCTTTTCCTTTGAGAATTTTTTCACTGTTTCTGTTTTTCTAAACTTTAGCACTTAAAGAATTTTTTCGAAAAGGTTCTCAGATAATAAACCAACATTAAAAAGTTAATATGTAGGAAATCATATTTCATCACTGGGAACCAAACTTAAACAGCCAAGTTGCTTTAGCTACTAAAACCTTTGGGAATGTAAACTGATGAATTTGGTAACTTCAGCCATTACTTAGCAAATGGCTTGTCAGTGAATGAGACTTTTAGCAAATATGTTTTCAAATTAGGAATTTTCCAGTTGACCGTAACAAAGACCAACTTCCTTTTTTCAAAACTCTCACAATCTAGGCGAGATAAATCCCCCAATAGTTGCAAACCTTATGACAAATATTTTTCATAGAAAAATAGAGGATATAAAATGATGTGGCTTCAGCATTTAATGCTCAGGAAGAATGGATAATAGTGAATCATAGGTAACAATGAATGAATAAAACCCTATCCAGCTGAAGCATCTTTAGGAAATGTAATTTCTTGTTAATTAACAAGACTTAGAATTTGTCAGGTGCAGGGGATGACTGAGAGAGCAGATCCAAAGATAACATGCCTTTCCCACTTGGACAAAGGGGTAAATTGCTGAAACAGGGAAATTTAGACGGAGAACTGCTAGAAGGAAAGAGAGGGAGAGAGACTGCACCTACAGTTTGGGTAATGTTAAGCTTGAGATGCTTGTGCAACATCTAAATTGTGAATGTCAAATAGAACGTGATTGCATGTGTACTCAGTCAGGTCCAACTCTTTGTGACCCATGGGATTACCCAGGCGAGAATAGTGGAGTAGGTTGCCATTTCTTCCTCCAGGGGATCTTCCCAATGGAGGGACTGGACCTGTGTCTCCTGAATCTCCTACTTTGGCAGGCAGATTCTTTACCACTGAGCCTCCTAGGAATCCCAGAAATTGATTAAATGGTGATAGAAATCAAAAACAATGAGTATTCTAGATAAAAGAAGGAATATGTGGCATATATGTTGTGACTGAAACCACAGGAGTGAATGATATTAACAGCAGAATATTTAGAGTAAAAAATAGTAGTTTCAGGGGTAAGAACCCTAAGAAACCCCAGTATTTAAAAACCAGTCAGAGGAAAATAAACCCCCAAAGTTAGGCTGAGAAAGAGTGGCTAGACAAGTAGTATGGAGTGGAAAAGGCGTTAAAAAAAGGAGAGCATGTAGAGAGTAGTCTGCGAACTAAACATTTAACAAAGATTGAGTGATATACAAGGTGGGCAGTTTCCCTTGGGTGTGTTACTAGAAAATAGGAGGCAAATCATTTGAGTGGTGAAGACAGGCTTCTTAAAGGGTAAAAGTGAGGAAATAGACACAGCTAACAAAGGTAAGACAAGAGAAGACTCTACACATGGACATCACCAGATGGTCAACACCGAAATCAGATTGATTATATTCTTTGCAGCCAAAGATGGAGAAGCTTTATACAGTCAGCAAAAACAAGACCAGGAGCTGACTGTGGCTCAGATCGTGAACTCCTTATTGCCAAATTCAGACTTAAATTAAAGAAAGTAGGGAAAACCACTAGACTGTTCAGGTATGACCTAAATCAAATCTGTTATGATTATACAGTGGAAGTGAGAAATAGATTTAATGGTCTAGATCTGATTGATAGAGTGCCTGATGAACTATGGATGAAGGTTCGTGACACTGTACAGGAGACAGGGATTAAGACCATCCCCATGGAAAAGAAATGCAAAAAAAGGCAAAATGGCTGTCTGGGGAAGCCTTACAAATAGCTCTGAAAAGAAGAGAGGTGAAAAGCAAAGGAGAAAAGGAAAGATATAAGCATCTGAATGCAGAGTTCCAAAGAATACCAAGGAGAGATAAGAAAGCCTTCCTCAGCGATCAATGCAAAGAGATACAGGAAAACAACAGAATGGGAAAGACTAGAAATCTCTTCAAGAAATTAGAGATACCAAGGGAACATCTCATGCAAAGATGGGCTCGATAAAGGATAGAAATGGTAGGGACCTAACAGAAGCAGAAGATATTAAGAAGAGATGGCAAGAATATACAAAAGAACTGTACAAAAAAGATTTTCATGACCAAGATAATCATGATGGCATGATCACTCACCTAGAGCCAGACATCCTGGAAAGTGGAGTCAAGTGGACCTTAGAAAGCATCACTATGAACAAACCTAGTGGAGGTGATGGAATTCCAGTGGAGCTATTTAAAATCCTGAAAGATGATGCTGTGAAAGTGCTGCACTCAATATGCCAGCAACTTGGAAAACTCAGCATTGGCCACAGGACTGGAAAAGGCCAGTTTTCATTCCAATATCCAAGAAAGGCAATGCCAAAGAATGCTCAAACTACCGCACAATTATACTCATCTCACACGCTAGTAAAGTAATGCTCAAAATTCTCTAAGCCAGGCCTTAGCCATACGTGAACCGTGAACTTCCAGATGTTCAAGCTGGTTTTAGAAAAGGCAGAGGAACCAGAGATCAAATTGCCAACATCCACCGGATCATGGAAAAAGCAAGAGAGTTCCAGAAAAACATCTATTTCTGCTTTATTAACTATGCCAAACCTTTGACTGTGTTGATCACAATAAATTGTGGAAAATTCTGAAAGAGATGGGAATACCAGACCACCTGACCTGCCTCTTAAGAAATCTGTATGCAGGTCAGGAAGCAACAGCGAGAACTGGACATGGAACAACAGACTGGTTCCCAATAGGAAAAGGAGTACGTCAAGGCTGTATTTTGTCACCCTGCTTATTTAACTTCTATGCAGAGTACTTCATGAGAAACACTGGGCTGGGAGAAGCACAAGCTGGAATCAAGATTTCCGGGAGAAATATCATTAAGCTCAGATATGCAGATGACACCACCCTTCTGGCAGAAAGTGAAAAGGAACCAAAAAGCCTCTTGATGAAAGTGAAAGAGGAGAGTGGAAAAGTTGGCTTAAAGCTCAACATTCAGAAAACGAAAATCATGGCATCTGGTCACATCACTTCCTGGGAAATAGATGGGGAAACAATGGAAACAGTGTCAGACTTTATTTTGGGGGGGCTCCAAAATCACTGCAGATGGTGATTGCAGCCATGAAATTAAAAGACGCTTACTCCTTGGAAGAAAAGTTATGACCAACCTAGATAGCATATTCAAAAGCAGAGACATTACTTTGCCAACTAAGGTCCATCTAGTCAAGGCTATGGTTTTTCCTGTGGTCATGTATGGGTGTGAGAGTTGGACTGTGAAGAAAGCTGAGCACTGAAGAATTGATGCTTTTGAATTGTGGTGTTGGAAATGAAATGACTCTTGAGAGTCCCTTGGACTGCAAGGAGATCCAGCCAGTCCATTCTAAAGGAGATCAGTCCTGAGTGTTCATTGGAAGGAATGATGCTGAAGCTGAAACTCCAATACTTTGGCCACCTCATGCGAAGAGTTGACTCACTGGAAAAGACCCTGATGCTGCGAGGGATTAGAGGCAGGAGGAGAAGGGGATGACAGAGGATGAGATGGCTGGATGGCATCACCGACTCGATGGACATGAGTTTGAGTGAACTCCGGGAGTTGGTGATGGACAGGGAGGCCTGGTGTGCTGTGATTCATGGGGTCACAAAGAGTTGGACACGACTGAGTGATTGAACTGACTAAACTGAACAAAGGTAATGAAAGAGGGAACAATAGTTTCAGGGAATGACTTTTTTAAAAACTGTGGGGATATAAGGATGCTTAAAGGCAGAGAGAAAGTGAAACCAGTGAGAGAGTTTTTAAAGATACCATGCTTGCTTTTTGAACCAACTGCTTAATTTTCCTGCCCTTAATTTTTTCACCTGCAATACAGATATTTCATGAGCTCTAATGATATACTTCATGCAAAGCTTCACATATTGCCTGGCACACACTAATCAGTAAATACTGGCTAATACTCAATAGCAAGACTATGACTGGAGCAGGAAGAAAGGAGAGAAATGGGTTTTGGACCCACATTCATGTGTAGATTTGGCAATAGGAAATTAACAAAGTTTCAGTCTCATAAGTACTGTTTTCTCTGCCAGGTAGAGAATGGAGAAAAAAGTGGTAGTGGAATCAAAGGCTTAAAAAGCAAGAAAAGGGACTGTTTCTCTCACATCTAAGGGAGAATAGGTTGGGCTTCCCTTCTGGCTCAGACAGTAAAGAGTCCTCCTGCAATGCAATAGACGCAGTTCAGTCTCTGAGTCAGAAAGATCCGCTGGAGAAGGGAATGGCTACTCACTGTAGTCCTGAGTGGAGAATCCCGTGAACAGAGGCACCTGCTCGGGTCCATGGGGTCAGAAAGAGTAGGATATACAAAGGAGAATGGAAGGAAGAAACAAACTAAAATTTATCAGGTAGCTTCCCTGCTGCTGCTGCTGCTAAGTCGCTTCAGCCGTGTCCAGCTCTGTGCGACCCCATAGACGGCAGCCCACCAGGCTCCACCATCCCTGGGATTCTCCAGGCAAGAACACTGGAGTGGGTTACCATTTCCTTCTCCAATGCTTCCATAGACATATATATAAATACTTTGTTTACATTATTTCATTTAGTTCTCGAAGTAGTTATTTTTCCCTTTTCACAGATGAACAAATTGAGGTTTTTTAAACAATCCAGGAAGGTGATAGGTGTCTTTCTCTGTATCTATTTAAGAACTCAGACTGATAATAACTCCCATTTTCAACAATATGGCTTCCAAGTTTGGCATAGTCATCTCCAGTCAAGAAAAAGCTTAGAAGTTTTATTTAAATCTGTTGTTGTTATTCTTGTTGTTTCTTTGTTTGCTGATTTATTCGTTGCGAGCCAGGAAGATGGTATGGACCAGACTTAGAAGGGATACCCACAGCTTGAAGTGCTCTGACATTGACTAGAAGGCAGTCACACATTGAGCAGAAGTCAGCCAGCAGTCTCTGCCACTGTATGTTTATTTGTTTGAGGAGTATTGAGACAGGCAAAAAGATCATGAGTTTATTTTAGAAACATTGCACTTAAGAGTTGTTTATGTATATTCAGATGTAATTTCACATGTAGAAGTAGAGCTTAAGGAGAATCTCAATGGAGTTTTGAGTAGAATTCTGAAGCAGAAAGTAAACGAGACTGCCAGTTTTGAAATAAGACTGCCCAATAGAAATATTAGAGTAGTCATAATATTTTCTTAGATAAAATAGTACTGAAAGAATCCCTACCTACTGAATTAAAAATTATTGAGGATAAAATGGAAAAAAAGGTCCCAAATGGCTGGGCAAATACATAGAATTATGATCCTAGAAATACAGTAAAGAGCGAAAGTAGAACAGGTGACAATGTGTAATACTGTGGTTCTCTGTTCAGCCTTCTTTTTTTTGTTAATAAAATATTTGCTAGGCAAATAAAAGCCATTTAACAAAGGAGACAATACCAGTTAAACACATGTGGACTATTTAGAACCAGAAATAGTTATTGATGTTTCCTAGAAATCAGCTGACAATCTATACTTAGTTTTTTCTGTTTTATTTGAATCAATTTTATGATATAGTTCATGCCATATACCTGGTAAATGTGTAAGCAAACATTTAAAGCAAGCAATAAAACAAACAAACTCACAGTCTTAATGGAGATAACGCTCAACCACACAAAATCATATGCTTCTTCCAGGACAAATTCTGCCATGAGTAGCAAGGGTAGTAAAAAGAACAATAGGCTTATATTTTTGTTCTAGTTCTATCAATAGCTGCTTGGGTAATTTGGAGAAAGTTACTTTCCTCTGGGGAACTCTGCTTTCCCGTCTGTAAAATGAGTCAAGTTTTAGCTAGAATAGATTCACTTTATGAAACATTTATTGGATGTTTATTGCCAAACTCTGTGCCAAGTCCTAGGGATATAAAGATGATTGTGACACAATTCCAGTTCTAAACTGTTCATGGAAGCTCCCCTTTCTTTCCTGGGTACATGGAAGACTAATATTCCCAATTCCACTCTCATTAGACAGAACCCTGTGATTAGTTATGGCCAATGAAATATGAACAGCAAAGACCTGTGCCAGGATGGTATGAAGCAGTTTCTAACCTCTCTCTTCTGCCATGGAAGTCATAGAAAGCCACCATATTGGGAAGGTAAAGGCTCAGACTTGCGTACTGGGAAAATTGGAAAGCTACAGGTAAAAGAACCAAATGGAGGACTTCCTCATACTACATACAAAAATATGCCCTGGTGGCTCAGAGGTTAAAAGCATCTTCCTGCAATGCAGGAGACCTGGGTTTGATCCCTGGGTCGGGAAGATCCCCTGGAGAAGGAAATGGCAACCCATTCCAGTATTCTTGCCTGGAGAATCCATGGACGGAGGAGCCTGGTGGGCTACAATCCATGGGGTCGCAAAGAGTCAGACACAACTAAGCAACTTCACTTTCACTTTCACAGGTAAAAGAACCAAATGGAGAACTTTCTCATACTACATACAAAAATATACTCAAAATAGATTATACCTAAATATAAGACTTGAAATCATAAAACTCTTAGGTAAAAAATGTATCAGTAGGCTCCTTCACATTGACCTCGGCAATAGTTTTTTTGGATAGAGCTCCTCAGACAAGGGAAGCAAAAGTAGAAAAAAACAAATGGACATACATCAAACCAAAAAGCTTTTGCACAATGAAGGAAGCTATCAACATAACAAAAAGGCAGGCTATGAATGGCGGAAGAGATTTGCAGATGAAATATCTGATTAGGGGTTAATATTCAAAATACACAAAAGAACTCAAACAACTCAACATCAAAAAAAAAAAAAAAAAGCAACCAGATTGAAAATGGGCAGAAGACCTGAATGAACATTTTTCCAAAGAAGAAATACAGATGGCCAATAGATCCATGAAAAGATGTTTAACATCACTAATCCTCAGAGAAATGCAAATCAAAACCACAATAAGCTACCACCTCACACCTGTCAGAATGGATATTATCAAAAAGACAACAAATAACAAATGTTGGCAAAGATGTGGAAAAAAGGGAACCTTTGTGTGCTATTGGTGGAAATGTCAATTGGTGCAATCACTACTGACAACAGTATAGAGGTTCCTCAAAAATTAACAGTAAAATTATAATATAATCCAGCAATCTCAATTCTGTGATTTTCTGGAAGAATACAAAACACTATTTTGAAAAAATATATGCACCTATATGGGCTTCCCATGTGGCGATAGTGGTAAAGAACCTACTTGTCAATGCAGAAGACATAAGAGATGTAGGTTCAGTCCCTGGGTCAGGAAGATCCCCTGGAGGAGGGCAGGGCAACCCACTCCAATATTCTTGCCCAGAGAATCCCCGGAGACAGATGAGCCTGGCAAGCTCCAGTCCATAGCGTCAGAAAAAGGCAGATGTGACTGAAGTGACTTAGCAAAGACAAATACACTCAACTTATGTTCATTGCAGCACTGTTTACAAGAGCCAAGATATGGAAACAACCTAAGCATCCATCAGTAGATGAATGGACAAAGAATATGTGATATGTATGTATGTGTGTATATATATATATATTATATAATGTTACTCAATTATAAAAAAAAATGACATCTTGCCATTTGTGATAACATGGATGAATCTACACGATATTATGCAAAGTGAAAAAAGTCACACAGAGAAAGAAAAATATCATGTGATAGCACTTATATATGTGGAATATAAAAAACCAAAAAAATGAACAAAGAGAACAAAACAGTCATAGACAGGACAAATACTGTACATGGTTGCTAGAGGGGAGGAGGTATGGGGAGTAAAGCAATAGGTGAGAGAGATTAACAGGGATGACATATAAAGCATGGGAATATAGTCAATTATACTGTAATAACTGTGTATGGTAACAGATGGTAACTACTCTCATTGTGGTGATCATGTTGTAATATATAGAAATGCCAAATCACTATGCTGTGTACTCGGAACTAACACATGGTATAGGTCAATTATACCTCAATTTTTAAAAAGAAAGGAAGATTTGTAAGGTAAGGGTGAGTGTGGAAGTCTAAATGAAGCAACTGGAAATACATCACTGAGACACAAGACAGTTAAGGATGGAACCTTGGGAAGCACTAATACTGAATAATTGGACCAAGATAATAAAGGAAACTGAGAAGACAGAGAAGAAAGAAAATTGACAGGAAATGGTGAACTGGAAATCCGGAAATGAGAATTTCTCACGAGGCAGAAATTATCTGTAAAGTCACTTATTGGGAAGTCATGAGATAGGAGTCCTTTGGATTTGAAATTATGGAAGTCTTAAAGACAAAAATACAGATTTTAGTCATCTGAGAAGTGAAAAGGTGGTAAAATATGCATTTATCAAAGGATGTCTTATCAAACACTTGCTGCACAAAATGTTCTCCCAAAGAGGGAGGGGTCCATGGCTAAATACATTTAAGGTGTGCCGCATACTCTATACCTATAAGGAAATTTCTCGAACATTTACTCTTGATTTTCTTACATTGAGATTTGAGAAAATAGAAAAAAAAAGATATTATTTACTTACAAACTGACAATTCCAAAGAAAGCAAAAATAACAAGTATTTACTAATGTTTAGTTTTTACTGTCACTAAATTGTGTATCACTAAGCAGACTAAAACACTTGACTAGGGAATAACTAGGATAAATTTTTTATTGAATATGTTTTGAAAATAAATCAATAAAATATATTTCAATTCTGATGTAAGAATTTGTAGAGAAGTCAGATTGCCAGCTTGATCACAATTATGAGATGTGTGACTGGCCGGTTTTCATAATTTCCCTTTCTCTGATGTATAAAATGAAAATAAGAATATCTATTTTGCAGAGTTTTTAGGAATTAATGAGATAAAACATGGAAATATTTAGAATATTGCCCAGCGCATAGATAGGGCTTAATTAATATTAACTATTAGCAAACTTTCCTTTGCTATGAAACTTTTCGTATCTCCTTCAGCATCAAGCTGTAATATAGCAGAATACTCAAATAATCTGGACTCCCTGGTAAAGTGATGTTACTGGCTGTGAGAGGTCAATTTAGCATTAAAGCATAATTGTCACACTAATAATCAAGAGTTGTAAAAGTGTTAGTGACTCAGTCATGTCTGACTCTTTGCAATCCGTGGACAGTAGCCCACCAGGTGCCTCCGTCCATGGAATTCTCCAGTCAAGAATACTGGAGAGGGTAGCCATTCCCTTCTCCAGAGGATCTTCCTGACCTAAGGACTGAACCTGGGTCTCCCTCATTGTGGGAAGATTAATTACTATCTGAGCCACCTGGGAAGCCCAATCAAGAGTCCCAGAGGAACTATTATGTTTGGTTATTTCAGTTTCAGGTGGGGAAATCTGTACTTGAGAAGGAACTCTCAATATAGCCTGGACCCTCACATGAAAACTATACTTTTGGGATCTGCTCGTTTCATCCACCTGATTTCATGAAAACAATAATTTAATGCATATTCCTCACTGCAGTTCACACCTAAACACACACAAGTTCCTGGCTGAGTGGGTAAGGAGCCTGTACTTTCCTGTCATTTTTCTAATCACTGGGTTAAATCATTCCGGTAGGAATCTGTTTTCAGAAAGGATACTATAGAAACAAGTTTCAAGGTTTTCATAATTAAAGAGCAATTCCTTAAATCTCAATATGAATTAAAACCTTGAACATAAAATCATCTGCTCTGCAGAAAATGTGATTATAAATGTTGCTATTGCCAAATAACCCCCTCCCTGAGAATTTACACCATGTGATCATGGGGGCTGTGAACATCGTGAGAGCTTTCTTCTCAAATCTCCCAGGCTGAGCACTGCCTCCCACACAGCTTTTTTTTTTTTAATACAGGATTTTTAACCCATTTTTACTTTTAATGTCAGACTTACTAGGAGGCGATTTACAAAATCATCATTAAACAAAAAGGTTGTCTCCTCTTCCTCATACACCAACAAAAATGAATATTTGAAATCATCAGCAACATGATTGTGATAAATAGGTTTGTCTATATGTAAAATCCTTGCTCTAGAACTGCACTGAATTCTCCTTGAATGTCTTGGGAGATGGATTTCTTTTTTATATTTGCTATCTGAGTTTTGTATATCTGGCAACCTTAGAAGGCATTTTACACCTTTTCCTGTCCAGAGAGAGCTCCCCGTTCACTCCTAATGATGCACTTCCCTGAGGACAGCAATCTAACAGCCTCTGGGTGCTGTGTTCTACCTCTGCGAAACCCACTGGCTCTTCCTTCCATCCTCTGACACCTTCAAAGCCTAAAAGAAGGCAATCTATTCACAGACACCTGTATAATTCTACCAGACACTTCTGCTTTGCAGGGTGGAGAGAAGTGTTTTAGAAGAAAACACACCAGTCTAGTACCCTATTGTTATTTCATGATGTTTCCAATTTCCGTTCCATTCCCTCTAATCAGCCACACCAGAGACAGTCAACTAGCCAAGTTTCTTTTGTACCTAGCATGGAAACTATGAATCCCTAAAATATAAAGAATATAATAGGGTCAGTCATATAAATTCTGACTCCGCCAGTACCTTCACCTGGCCAATTTCTGTTTATTCTTCAAGTCTCCTTCTGTGCAACTCATGGAGGGACACTTCCTGTTAGCTGTCCTTCCTCTCCCAACATACAAACCTGTAAAATGGGTCCTTCTATACAATGTCATGAAAAACAATATAACTTTTCTTCATGGCATTTAATGTAATTGTAATTATGGGGTGATCTGTAATTGTGTTTTAGTATGTCTCTCTCTCGCTAGACTGTTTACCTGCCCATGGTTACCATTCAATGTGTATTCCCTGAATGGGCAAATTACTGAGGGTCACAGCTTCCTTTATTAAGGAAGCACGACTGATGAGATTATGGTGCTACCCAGATTTCAGTTATCAATCTGAGGCATGATGAAAGTGAAATAGCGAGGAGCCATTGCATCACTTTGGCATTTAAGAAAACATATAATCGAATCATAATTCATTTCATGAGCCTGGTCCTTTAACTTTTAAATGCAGCAACTAAACACACATTGAAATCATCATATACTTGGGAATACTATTTCTTTCCTGTTATTGTTCTCTGTAACTGACCAGAACATTAAAATGTGATGTCTGCTTTTGTGGACAATTGTTTAGAGTACAAAGTACCAATGCAAAATAGTCCATAGAGGAAAATAAAAATTTACTATTGTCCTCTATTTGTTTCCCTGATCAATTGCCTCTAATGGCTACTGTGTGCTATCTCCCCTGTGTTCTCTGCCGCTAAAGTCTTTTCTACCACCTCTTTCTATGCTTGGCATCCTCTCTGTATTCATGCATTTTATCACAGGCATATGAACCTCTGAAAGGACTGTTCTGCATGGATTTTCCATTGTGTGGAAGACTCAGATCACATCATTAACCCCAGCCTGACCTACTGACATTTACAGACCTGCTCATCAGTGCCTCCCTCCCGTTATCAGCTGGCATTTGTTCAGAAAATGTGAGCAGTTACAGTACTGTCCTGAGGCAAATATAATTAAGCAACCAAATCCTGGGAGAATGAAAATGTCCAAAATAATGCTTGCCGAAGCCAAATACAAATGATTTATTAAAAATCGCCCATATTCATTTGTCAGACTGATTTCCAAAATTTAAAATCTCATTTAACACATTTATGCTTCTATGATGGTTCTTAAAATGTTATTTGAAATATTCATAATGACAAATTCTCAAAGTCTTATAGAAATCAAAATGTCAAGGGCAAATGTATGAAAAGGTAACAAAACAGTTGCAAATGTTCTTCCTCTAAATAAGTTGCCAAGTTTTTTCCTGATGAATAAAATCAACCATAGTGAACAGGTCCTGCTAAAAAACATTAAAAAACCTACAAGGAAATTAAGTAAATAAATACTTATCAGACACCTGATACATGTCTAGCATTGGTTCAGTGCAAAAATAGATTATTAATTTCTTTATTCCTCAGTAACTTTATCTTCAAAATGTGGTCCACCAGGGAAGGGAATGGCAAACCAGTTCAGTATTCTTGCCTTGAGAACCCCGTGAACAGTATGAAAAGGCAAAAAGATAAGACACTGGAAAATGAACTTCCCAGGTCGGTATGTGCCCAATATACTACTGGATATCAGGAGAGAAATAACTCCAGAAAGAATGAAGAGATGGAGCCAAAGCAAAAACAATGCCCAGTTGTGGATGTGACTGGTGATGGAAGCAAGGTCTGATGATGTAAAGAGCAATATTGCATAGGAACATGGAATGTTAGGTCCATGAATCAGGGCAAATTGCAAGTGGTCAAACATGAGATGGCAAGAGTGAATGTCAACATGTTAGGAATCAGAGAACTAAAATGGACTGAAATAGGTGAATTTAACTCAGATGACCATTATATCTACTAATGTGGGCAAGAATCCCTTAAAGAAATGGAGTAGCCATGATGGTCAGCAAAAGAGTCAGAAAAGCAGTACTTGGATGCAATCTCAGAAACAACAGAATGATCTCTGTTCATTTCTAAGGCAAACCATTCAATATCACGGTAATCCAAGTGTATGCCCCGACCAGTAATTCTGAAGAAGCTGAAGTTGAATGGTTCTATGAAGACCTACAAGACCTAGAACTAACACCCCCAAAAGGTATCTTTTTCATTATACGGGACTGTAATGCTAAAGTAGGAAGTCAAGAAACACTTGGAATAACAGGCAAATTTGGCCTTGAAGTACATAATGAAGCAGAGCAAAAGCTAATAGAGTTTGGCCAAGGGAATGCACTGGTCATAGCAAACACCCTCTTCCAACAACAGAAGAGAAGACTCTACACATGGATATCACCAAGTGGTCAATACTGAAATCAGATTAATTACATTCTTTGCAGCCAAAGATGGAGAAGCTCTATACAGTTAGCAAAAACAAGACCAGGAGCTGACTGTGGCTCAGATCATGAACTCCTTATTGCCAAATTCAGACTTAAATTGAAGAAAGTAGGGAAAACTACTAGACCATTCAGATATGAGCCAAATCAAATCCCTAACAATTATACAGTAGAAGTGAGAAATAGATTTATGGAACTCAATCTGATAGACAGAGTGCCTAGTGAACTATGGATGGAGGTTTGTGACATTGTACGGACAGGGATCAAGACCATCCCCAAGAGAAAGAAATGCAGAAAAGCAAAATGGCTGTCTGAGGAGGCCTTACAAATAGCTGTGAAATGAAGAGAAGTAAATAGCAAAGGACAAAAGGAAAGATATACCCATTTGAATGCAGAGTTCCAAAGAATAGCAAGGAAAAATGAGAAAGCCTTCCTCAGTGCTCAGTGCAAAGAAATAGAGGATAACAGAATGGGAAAGACTAGAGATCTCTTCAAGAAAATCAGAGACACCAAGGGAATATTTCATGCAAAGATGGGCTCAATAAAGGACAGAAATTGTAGGGACCTAACTAAGCAGAAGATATTAAGAAGAGGTGGCAAGAATATACAGAAGAACTGTACACAAAGTGTTCTTCTAAACCCAGATAATCACGATAGTGTGATCACTCACCTAGAGCCAGACATCCTGGAATGTGAAGTCAAGTGGGCCTTAGGAAGCATCACTATGAACAAAGCTAGAGGAGGTGATGGAATTCCAGTGGAGCTATTTCAAATTCTGAAAGATGATGCTGTGAAAGTGCTGCACTCAATATGCCAGCAAATTTGGAAAACTCAGCAGTGGCCACAGGACTGGAAAAGGTCAGTTTTCATTCCAATCCCTAAGAAAAGCAATGCCAAAGAATACTCAAACTACTGCATAATTGCACTCATCTCACATGCTAATAAAGTAATGCTCAAAATTCTCCAAGCCAGGCTTCAGCAATACGTGAACTGTGAATTTCCAGGTGTTCAATCTGGATTTAGAAAAGGCAGAGGAACCAGAGATCAAATTGCCAACATCCATTGAAAAAGCAAGAGAGTTCCAAAAAAACATCTGCTTTACTGACTATGCCACAGGAGGGCCTAGAGGAGCCATCCCACGTTGAAGGTCAGAAAGGGCAGCAGGAGGAGATACCCCTCATCCAAGGTAAGGAGCAGCAGCTGCACTTTGCTGGAGCAGCCGTGAAGAGATACCCCATGTCCAAGGTAAGAGAAACCCAAGTAAAACGGTAGGTGTTGCAAGAGGGCATCAGAAGGCAGACACACTGAAACCATACTCACAGAAATCTAGTCAATCTAATCACACTAGGACCACAGCCTCGTCGAACTCAATGAAACTAAGCCATGCCCAGGGAGCAAGCCAAGATGGGCGGGTCATGGTGGAGAGGTCTGACAGAATGTGGTCCACTGGAGAAGGGAATGGCAAACCACTTCAGTGTTCTTGCCTTGAAAACCCCATGAGCAGTATGAAAAGGCAAAATGATAGGATACTGAAAGAGGAACTCCCCAGGTCAGTAGGTGCCCAATATGCTACTGGAGGTCAGTGGAGAAATAAATCCAGAAAGAATGAAGGTATGGAGCCAAAGCAAAAACAATATCCAGCTGTGGATGTGACTGGTGAGAGAAGCAAGGTCTGATGCTGTAAAGAGCAATATTGCATAGGACCTGGAATGTCAGGTCTATGAATCAAGGCAAATTGGAAGTGGTCAAACAAGATATGGCAAGAGTGAACATCAACATTCTAGGAATCAGCAAACTAAAATGGACTGGAATGGGTGAATTTAACTCAGATGACCATTATATCTACTACTGTGGGCAGGAATCCCTCAGAAGAAATGGAGTAGCCATCATGGTCAACAAAAGAGTCCTAAATGCAGTACTTGGATGCAATCTCAAAAATGATAGAATGATCTCTATTCGTTTCCAAGGCAAACCATTCAATATCATGGTAATCCAAGTCTATGCCCAACCAGTAACGCTGAAGCTGAAGTTGAACGGTTCTATGAAGACCTACAAGACCTTCTAGAACTAACACCCAAAAAAGATGTCCTTTTCATTATAGGGGACTGGAATGCAAAAGTAGGAAGTCAAGAAACACTTGGAGTAACAGGCAAATTTGGCCTTGGAATGCGGAATGAAGCAGGGCAAAGACTAATAGAGTTCTGCCAAGATAATGCACTGGTCATAGCAAACGCCCTCTTCCAACAACACAAGAGAAGACTCTACATATGGACATCACCAGATGGTCAACACCGAAATCAGATTGATTATATTCTTTGCAGCCAAAGATGGAGAAACTCTATACAGTCAACAAAAACAAGACCAGGAGCTGACTGTTGCTCAGATCATGAACTCCTTATTACCAAATTCACACTTAAATTGAAGAAAGCAGGGAAAACTGCTAGAGTGTTCAGGTATGACCTAAATCAAATCCCTTATGATTATACAGTGGAAGTGAGAAATAGATTTAAGGGCCTAGATCTGATAGACAGAGTGCCTGATGAACTATGGAATGAGGTTCGTGACATTGTACAGGAGACAGGGTTCAAGACCATCCCCATGGAAAAGAAATGCAAAAAAGCAAAATGGCTGTCTGGGAAAGCCTTACAAGTAGCTGTGAAAAGAAGAGAGGCGAAAAGCAAAGGAGAAAATGAAAGATATAAGCATCTGAATGCAGAGTTCCAAAGAATAGCAAGAAGAGATAAGAAAGCCTTCTTCAGTGATCAATGCAAAGAAATAGAGGAAAAGAACAGAATGGGAAAGACTAGAGATCTCTTCAAGAAAATTAGAGATATCAAGGGAACATTTCATGCAAAGATGGGCTCGATAGAGGACAGAAATGAAGAAGATATTAACAGAAGCAGAAGATATTAAGAAGAGATGGCAAGAATACACAGAAGAACTGTACAAAAAGGATCTTCACGACCCGGATAATCACAATGGTGTGATCACTCATCTAGAACCAGACATCTTGGAAGGTGAAGTCAAGTGGGCCTTAGCATCACTACAAGCAAAGCTAGTGGAGGTAATGGAATTCTAGTTGAGCTATTTCAAATCCTGAAAGATGATGCTGTGAAAGTGTTACACTCAATATACCAGCAAATTTGGAAAACTCAGCAGTGGCCACAGGACTGGAAAAGGTCAGTTTTCATTCCAATCCCAAAGAAAGGCAATGCCAAAGAATCTCAAACTACCGCACAATTGTACTCATCTCACATGCTGGTAAAGTAATGCTCAAAATTCTACAAGCTAGGTTTCAGCAATATGTGAACCATGAACTTCCTGATGTTCAAGCTGGTTTTAGAAAAGGCAGAGGAACCAGAGATCAAATTGCCAACATCCCCTGGATCATGGAAAAAGCAAGAGAGTTCCAGAAAAACATCTATTTCTGCTTTATTAACTATGCCAAAGCCTTTGACTGTGTGGATCACAAGAAACTGTGGAAAATTCTGAAAGAGATGGAAATACCAGACCACCTGACCTGCCTCTTGAGAAATCTGCATGCAGGTCAGGAAGCAACAGTTAGAACTGGACATGGAACAACAGACTGGTTCCAAATAGGAAAAGGAGTACATCAAGGCTGTATATTGTCACCCTGCTTATTTAACTTCTATGCAGAGTACTTCATGAGAAACAGTGGACTGGAAGAAACACAAGCTGGAATCAAGATTGCCGGGAGAAATATCAATAACCTAAGATATGCAGATGACACCACCCTTTTGGCAGCAAGTGAAGAGAAACCAAAAAGCCTCTTGATGAAAGTGAAAGAGGAGAGTGAAAAAGTTGGCTTAAAGCTCAACATTCAGAAAACGAAGATCATGGCATCTGGTCCCATCACTCCATGGGAAATAGATGGAGAAACAATGGAAACAGTGTCACACTTTACTTTTTTGGGCTCCAAAATCACTGCAGATGGTGACTGCAGCCATGAAATTAAAAGACGCTTACTCCTTGGAAGAAAAGTTATGACCAACTTAGATAGCATATTCAAAAGCAGAGACATTACTTTGCCGACTAAGGTCCGTCTAGTCAAGGTAATGGTTTTTCTTGTGGTCATGTATGGATGTGAGAGTTGGACTGTGAAGAAGGCTGAGTGCCGAAGAATTGATGCTTTTGAACTGTGGTGTTGGAGAAGACTCTTGAGAGTCCCTTGGATTGCAAGGAGATCCAGCCAGTCCATTCTGAAAGAGATCAATCCTGGGATTTCTTTGGAAGGAATGATGCTAAAGCTGAAACTCCAATACTTTGGCCACCTCATGCGAAGAGTTGACTCATTGGAAAAGACCCTGATGCTGCGAGGTATTGAGGCAGGAGGAGAAGGGGATGACAGAGGATGAGATGGCTGGATGGCATCACTGACTCGATGGACGTGAGTCTGAGTGAACTCCGGGAGCTGGCGATGGACAGGGAGGCCTGGAGTGCTGTGATTCACGGGATCGCAAAGAGTCGGACACAACTGAGCAACGGAACTGAACTGAACTGACTATGCCAAATCTTTGACTGTGTTGATCACAACAAACTGTGGGAAATGCTGAAAGAGATGGGAAAACCAGACCACCCGACCTGCCTCCTGAGAAATCTGTATGCAGGTCAAGAAACAACAGTTAGAATTGAACAGACTGGTTCCAAATGGGGAAAGGAGTATGTTAAGGCTGTATATTGTCACCCTGCTTATTTAACTTATATGCAGAGTACATCATGAGAAACACTGGGCTGGATGAAGCACAAGCTGGAATCAAGATTGCCAGAAGAAATATTGATTACCTCAGATATGCAGATGACACCACACTTATGGTAGAAAGTGAAGAACTAAGAGCCTCTTGATGAAAGTGAAAGAGGAGAGTGAAAAAGTTGGCTTAAGCTCAACATTCAAAAGACAAAGATCAAGGCATCTGGCCCCATCACTTCATGGCAAATAGATGGGGAAACAGTGGAAACAGTGAGGGGCTTTATTTTAGGGGGCTCCAAAATCACTGCAGCTGGTGACTGCAGCCATGAAATTAAAAGATGCTTTCTCCTTGGAAGAAAAGTTATGACCAATCTAGATAGCATATTAAAAAGCAGAGACATTACTTTGCCAACACAGGGCCGTCTAGTCAAGGCTATGTTTTTTCCAGGAATCATGTATGGATGTGAGAGCTGGACTGTAAAGAAAGCTGAGTGCTGAAGAATTGATACTTTTGAACTGTGGTGTTGAAGAAGACTCTCAAGAGTCCCTTGGACTGCAAGGAGATCCAACAAGTCCATCCTAAAGTAAATCAGTCTTGAATATTCATTGGAAGGACAGACACTGAAGCTGAAACTTCAATACTTTGGCCACCTGATGCAAAGTGCTGACTCATTTGTAAAGACCCTGATGCTGAGAAAGATTGAAGGTGGGAGGAGAAGGGAATGACAGAGGATGAGATGGTTGGATGGCAGCACTGACTCAGTGGACATGCTTTGAGGAAACTCTGGAGCTGGTGATGGACAGGGAGGCCTGGCATGCTGCAGTCCACGGGATCACAAAGAGTCAGACATGACTGAGAGACTGAACTGAACTGAAGTAGGTTCTGCTAGAAAACATTAAGAAACCTACAAGGAAATTAAGTAAATAAATACTTATCAGGTGCCTGATACATATCTAACGTTTATTAAATGCAAAAGTAAATAGATTATTAATTTCTCTACTCCTCATTACTTTACCTTCAAAATGATGATAATAAGAATACTTAACTCAAATATTTATTGTAGGTATCACATGAGTTAGTACCTGTTGAGCCCATTGGACAAGGCCTGGTGGTGGTTGGTTGTTCAGTCATTAAGTCACATCTGATTCTTTTGACCTCATGGACTATAATCTACCAGGCTCCTCTGTCCATGGGATTCTCCAGGCAAGAATACTGGAATAGGCTGCCACTTCTCCAGGGGATCTTCCCAAGCTAGGAATTGAACTCAGATCTCCTCTATTGAAGGCAGATTCCTTACCAATTGAGCTACAAGGAAAACCCCTAGATGCAGGGGAGGCGGGAGGTGGGGTGCAGGACACGGCCTGGCATCTAGTAAATGCTCAACAGTGATAGCTACAACTTCTTTTATTTAGAATAATGAAGAGGTCCTCATTTTGGTAGGCCAGAGGCCAACACCACAGAGTGAGAGCAGAGACCACCCCCTTGAGAGGTCAGGCCAAGACCCTAGGATCAAAGCAGGGACCAAACCCTCGTGAAGGGCAGAGACCAGAACCCCAGGGGAGAGCAAGGATCACCCCTTTGTGGGCAGGAGGTCAGGAGCCTTCTCCCCAGTTTGCCCCCAGATCCCATCTCCTCTCACCGCCAAGCCCTCATAAGGCTGGTGGTGCTCCTGGAGGCAGCTGCCTGACAACCATGGGTTCGAGCAGGCGTGGGAAGGGACACTATACAATTCCTGGAGCACCAGCCAGGATCAACGCCATGCCCTGGGCTGGGGCTGGGGCAGCAAGTCAGGGAGCCCAGGCTCAGCCGTGTGCATGGTGAAATGGTTTATCCTTGACACTACCTGACCTGCCTGGAGGAGCAAAGTCTAGCAGTCCTTATCTGGCCCTGTCTAGGCATAGGCAGGGTGTGGCGTCTCCCAACTCTGCTCCATCTTCCCAAGCCTGCATCCTCTCTATGGCTGCTCAGCCCTGAGCTGTGTCCGCCAGGGGATGACTGGGGCCACTTCCTGAGCTGCCCGGTCTCACTGCCCAGCAACCCGCAGGGAGGGGGTGGCCCTGTGCATGACCCCTCACTTCCAGTGGGGCTTGCATGGATGGGGTTGGGTGTGGAGGGGTGGTGTTTTACACCTGGAGAAGAACCAGAAGCACTAGATTCCACTTTGGGCCCCATTTATATTCCTGCTTTTACTCTGAGCTGTGAGTCCTTTTAGCCCCGTACATGGGGCAACTCGTCACAGAGACTATTTTACCAATTGTCAGTACCATCAGGGTGATTCTCCATGGATGTTTCCAGACTCGGGCTCTGATAGACCAGATAAAAATGTTCTGTTTTGTAGAAGAAAATAAAAGAAAAATTAAGAGGATTAGCTTAGGGGGGAAGACTTAAAGGTAAATATATAAATATGAGCCTCGCTGTGTTTGTTTTGGCTGTCCAGTGTTTTCTCAAACCTCATTTTCTTGACAACACAATAATATGAGGAACGAATCTAGTAGACCTCTGATCCAGCATTGGACACCTCTGAGACTTTAAGCCAGTAAAATAAGGTTTTGGTCGCACCTCCTTCTCCCCTCTACTCATTTCCAAAGAAAACTTGGAAATACTTCTTTCTGAAGGAGAAACAAGTTTTCAGCTCTCTCTATCCTAAATCACTTTTTGACTATCCTAGGCTGAGCGACTGAACTGAACTGAACTGAACTGAAAGTGAAGTGAGTGCTTCCCTAGTGGTAAAGATTCCACCTGTCAATGCAGGAGACGTGGGTTTGATCCCATGGGTTGGGAAGATCCCCTGGAGAAGGAAATGGCAACCCACTGCAGTATTCTTGCCTGGGAAATCCCAGGGACAGTGCAGCCTGGTGTGCTACAGTCCATAGGGGCGTAAAGAGCCAGACACCACTCGATGACTAACACTTTCACTAGTGTCCATCTGGATAATTTAAACAATATGTCTGATATTTAACTTAATATGTCTGGAAGTGGGAAATGAGCCTGTGTGCATATGAGTGCGTTTGCCCTAAGGTTCTGAATTCTTTATCTTTAAAATATTTTTTTTCCTTGAATTTGTCTTGCACAGATTTAAATCTTCAAAACTAAATCAGAACTCATCCATCTCAGAAGACCCCTGGCAAAAAGGCTAAGAGAGTATAAAGGAGTAATGGCCCTTTACATCTACGACACGGAGTGTTGAGAATAATTCTAGTTAGAACTCAGCTATTTTCCCATTTTTCTGCTTAGTTCATGAACTGTTGTTGAAGTTATTTTGTAAAAGGCATTTGAATGTATCCTTGACCAAATATTGTTGTTAGGCACTTCTACTTTGTTTTTTAAATCTCTGGGTCGGTCGACATATTCACTTGCCTGATCGTGAAATAAGACAGGAGTATCTTCTTCTGATGCATGAAGTTTCTGGGGGTGGCCTCAGAGCCTTCATCCATTTTCAGGGGCTAGGTAATGTCACAGATTACTATTCCTCCACTGGAGGTCCATTTCTTATTGTTCTGTTTCAGTTGTCCTTGATGCTGCTTTGTTTTATGACTTTAGCTTGTCTTCTCTTAATGCAAAAATAAATAAATAAAACTCACAGTTAAACCTCTTTTATATGCCTTCTGGGTATCTTCCTGCCACTTAGCATTGTTTTAAAAACAGAGTGATCTCCTGTTACAAATTTTAAGTAGATACCTGACTGGAATGCCCTCTTGTCTTCTCCCTCTGGTGATATCTTAACTGTCTTCCAAGCCCACATCAAAATCTTCTCTTCTGCAAACATTCTAGACAGAATTAATTGCTCCCCCACCTGTAATATTGCCATTTCGCTTAGCTCATACTATGATTTTGCCCTCATCTGTCACCTCCCTCAACTGTGAATTCAATCAGAACGAGGACTCTTGCTCAGTTTTATATTTCTCCTGTGAGCCTACTGCAAGGTCTGAAATATATGAATTCAAAAAATATGTGATGAATGAATACCACTTTATCTTGCACAAAGTTATTTCAAAAATATTCTATTAGCTCCACAGTAATCTTACATGGTATAAGATTATGAATGTCTCCATTTCACTGATAGGAAATCTGAGAACTCCTGGAAGGTAAAGCACATGAGGAGAGGCTGAAAACCACTCTATAGGTTTCCAACTAAATAGTTTTCTATAAATTATATGTGATTTAATATTTCATGGCAATAAAGATAATTTTGATTTTAAAAAAACTATTTGACCTGACAATTTTCTCTAGCATCCAGAGAAGACCTCTGAAAATGTTTTTCAGGTTTTTGCTTATGGTAACAGAGTTATCAGATCTACTGTGAGCTTCAGTGTGGCAGCTTCACCTGACACAAAATGTGCAGGTCACAGGCTAAACTTCTGAAATTATGTGAGTCAAGGACCACAAAGGCCTTGCAACTTTATTTCCCAAGTAGGTTTTCCATTACTTCTCGAATGGCCTCCAGAGTTGAATGACCTCTAGAGAGCAGACCTTGGTCAATCTTCATGATACTGACCTACCTGGAAAATGTCCAGGCCACAACAGTCCATAGCTTAGGTAAGATGGGTAAGACTGCTCTCAGATGACTGAAATTTTCTAAGTTCCCTTTGGAGGGGTCCAGTCTCTTTCATCTTAAGTCACTCTTATTTTTCTCTTCAAAGAGGTTGGGATGCAAGCAAAATCCATTGAAATAAAATGTCATTTGCACTTGACCCCTGAATAAGAAGTAATGTGAATTTTCTAAATTATTAAATTTAATTACTAGATTTATTAAATATATACAGTTTATTCTTGAACAACGCAGGGTAAAAGACGCTGACCCTCCATGCAGTCCAAAATATGCATAACTTATAGTCAGCCCTCCATGCATACATAGTTCCCGTGAATACATTCACAGATTCAACCAGACGCAAATAATGCAGTATTACTACTTTTGAAAACAATCAACATATAAGTGCACCTATACTGTTTAAAGTTGTGCAGTTCAACAAGGCCAAATGCAATAAATGTATAATATTGCTCTATATGTATTGTGTGTGCTGAGTCACTCAGTTGTGTCCGACTCTGCAACCTCGTGGACTGTAGCCCGCCAGGCTCCTCTGTCCATGGGGATTCTTCAGGCAAGAACAGAGTGGGTTGCCATGCCCTCCTCCAGGGGATCTTTCCAGCTCAGAGAGTGAATCCAGGTCTCCCGCATTGCAGGTGGATTCTTTACCATCTGAGCCATGAGGGAAGCCCAAGAATACAGGAGTGGGTAGCCTAATCCCTTCTCCAGGGGATCTTCCCAACCCAGGAACCGAACCAGGGTCTCCTGCATTGCAGGTGGATTCTTTACCATCTGAGCTACCAGGAAAGTCTATATGTATTATTATATATAAATATAAAATATAGATTTGCCTTCCCCCTATATTACTAAAATCATTTCCAGAACATGAACACAAGTAAATTAAGTTTATAAACAAAAAAAGCAGGATCCGCAAATTGAGTCTATTTCATTGTGCCATAGGAAGAAGAGTTCTGAAATCAGACAAGTCAGGGGTGTTTTATTGTTTCAATCAATATTTACTGAACACCTGTTATGTACTAGGCACTGTGTTATACGTTAGAGATTCAGTACTAGGTAAAATGACATGGTCCCAGACCTCACAAGGCTTACACTCTCACTCTCACTGGAAAACCAGACTTTGAACATATAATTACAGTAAGGCATGAGTGTTGATATCCAAAGAATGTAAAGGAGACCTGAAGACAGGATTTTTAAGCTCAGATTCATGGATAAATATGTTAGCTCAGCAAAGAAGGGGAAGGGAGGAAAATGTAAAAAAGCATTTCAGATAGGGAGAGAAAAGGAGACCAATGTGAGCATACTGGGAGACTAAATCTGGCTATTTGAGTAACCAAGAGAAATTAAGAGTATAATAGGGAGAGAGCCAAAGCATGAAGAGGTGGAATACAAATCCTAGTGTACCTTGTAAATATTTAAGACTCTAGACTTTAGAACATTCAGAACCATAGTACGCCAGTAAAGTTTTAAGCAGAGTATAGCCTCATAGACCAATCACTGCTGAACTGGAGATTATAGGAACCCCTGAGACTTCTCTGTAGCTCAAATGGTAAAGAATCTGCCTGCAATGTAGGAGACCAGGGTTCAATCCCTGGGTTGGGAAGTTCCTCTGGAGAAGGGAATGGCAACCCACTCCAATATTCTTGCCTGGAGAATTCCATGGACAGAAAGCCTGGTAGGCTACAGTCCATGGGGTCACAACCAGTTGGACACGGCTGAGTGACTAACACACACAATGTAGTAATGTAGTAAGGAATACGTTAAGAGGCTATTATAAAGTCCCAGGGTAAAATGTTACAAAACTGGATATGAAATATTCCTCTCTCTCTACCCACAACCTTAGGTGGTGCCTTGTCACAGTGACTTAGAGGCTCTGGATGGCATCAACTAATATAATGCAAACCAAGGCTTGAAAAGTACTTGTATTCTGGGGACTGTTCTCTCTTATTGCACTTGGAATCCTGACACCACCACACAGAGCTACCAAAGAATGAGAGGCCCCAGGGAAAAGAGCCTCAGCATTCTAGCCAACCAGCTGACAGTTCACCCACCGATAGCTATGTAAGTGATGCTATGGTGGCTCATTAAGCCACCAGCTGACTCATCAGCAGATCACAGACACAAGAGAAAGCCCAACAGAGATTAGCCAAACTTGTCCAGACTCAAAGTACTGCCTGGGGGACCCACATAATTGTAAGTTAAGTATAATGATTTCTATTTTAAGCCACTAGGTTATGGGGAGATTTGTGTTATGTGACAGGCACTAACTGATAAACCTGGCACGAGATGATGCTGGACTGAACTATCAGGTTAGCAGTAAGGACAAGCAGGACATAGGATCAGGAGAGGTTTAACGGCTTCAATAACAAGAACTCCGTGATTTTTGGCTTGCACCAACAGATAGATGGCAGAGCCTACTGACTGAACACCAGGATAGAAAAGGGGAAACAGACATGGAGATGACAGAAAGGACAATTGAGAATATATAGAACTTGCAATAATTGGAAAGCATCTAGGTAAGGATGTCACAGAGGCCATACCTGGAGAACTCCCAAGAGAGATCCAGGCTGCAGACACAGATCTGAGGTTTGTTGTAGACGCTGGAATGGAAGTCATGGCAAATAAACTTGCACAAGTATAATGGGGAAAGTGAAAAGCCTAAAGCAGCCTTGATAATTTCTATATATATATATATCATTTTGGACAAGTTACTCAACCGCTCTGAGCCTGTTCCCCGCTCACCCTGCAAAATGATGTAGGTTAACTGACTCTGCTATATTAAAGACCGTCTGAGCCACCAGGGAAGCCCTATATAAAAGACTAAATAAAATTAATTTGCTTGAATCATCTGACACAATTTAGGACCCTGAGTGATGGGATGAGGAGGGAGGTGGGAGGAGAGTTCAGGATGGGGAACACATGTGCACCCATGGCTGATTCATGTCAATGTTTGGCAAAAACCACTACAATATTGTAAAGTAATTCGCCTCCAATTAAAATTTTAAAAAATGTTAACTACCTTTCCATAACTTACAATCAAATTACACAGTAAGATATTAGAGTTGATTTTCCTCCCTGTTTTTTATTCTTGAATATTTGTGGATTAGTGATGAGTTATAATCCCAATAAGAATATTAGATGCTTTATTCTCCTTCAGAAATCTTAATGCTGTTACATAAATTATTTGCATCAGAATTACCTGCGATGATCATTTCAAATGCAAATTCCTTGCCTTCACACTCAACCTCAGAAAGTCTGGAGGATGCAAACAGAACTTTGCATTTTTAATAAGCTCCCAAGGTGATTCTATACACACACTCCAAAGGTGCATTACCCAAACCCTTCCCCGTGGCTCCTTAGTAATAACATGAAAACTAGCAGAAGTTGGTGAAATGTATTTAACATCCTACGATGTGCTCATTCTCTTCAGTCATGTCCAACTCTTTGTGACCCTATCGATTGAAGCCCACCAGTCTCCTTCATCCATGGGATTCTCCAGGCAAGAATATTGGAGTGGATTGCCTTTTCCTCCTCCAAGGGAGCTTCCTGACCCGAGGATCAAACTCATATCTCCTGCGTCTTCTATATTGCAGGAGAATTCTTTATAACTGAGCTACCAGGGAAGCCCATGTCCTATGATAGTTACACACAATTGCTACTTCCTAACCAACCACCCACAACTCTTTAGTTGCACTAATTCTGAACCCCCTGCCCAACGACCACCACTATCACTAGATAAAACTCTACAAGTATTCTTCTGCCTGTGAGTTTGACTGGCCTTCCTAGAAATGGAAAGCCTTGGCCTCCTCCTAAGCCAGTTTATCATATTCTTAGAATAGAGTCTGAGCCATTCCATGATCCCAAAGCTCCTCTTTCTCAGAGAACACTTGATCTCTTCCTGTTGAAGCTCTGCTCCATAACACAGGCAGCTTTTCATGGTTTAATACACAATCGCATACATTGCATGGCGTCAGACTCATGAAATCAGTTGCTAATTAAGAATAAATATTGTCTCACAGCTGTTAGGAAGGTTCAAACACTTTAAACCGAAAGGAGAAAGGTCCAATCTGTTCTGTTCTGCAAAATGTCAATAGAGATTCTTAACCAGGCATGTCTGATACTTCTCTTTTGCAAAATTACTGGGTAGACTAGAAACCAGGATGGCATGAATATAAAGGCATATTTCAGGGGGAAAAACGTCAGTGGCAAATCAATGAGCTGAATCTGAGCAGGAGCTACTTGTCATGGACTTCTGAAGCTCAGTTAACACAAAGACAGAAGGCTTTCCTCCCCTTTGCAGAGATGGAGCTCTCTAATCACTGGGGCATTCTTCTAGATACATAGTTTTGCAAACGTACTCCTTCTTAGTGTGCATGCATGATAAGTCACTTCAGTTTTGTCTGATTCTTTGTGACCCTATGGACCGGAGCCACAAGCTGGAATCAAGATTGCCAGGAGAAATATCAATAACCTCAGATATGCAAATGACACCAACCTTATGGCATAAAGCAAAGAGGAACTGAAGAGCTTCTTGATGAAAGTGAAAGAGGAGAGTGAAAAAGCTGGCTTAAAACTTAACATTCAAAAAACGAAGATCATGGCTTCTGGTCCCATCACTTCACAGCAAATAGAGGAAAACAATGGAAGCAGTGACAGACTTTATTTTCTTGGGCTCCAAAATCACTGCAGATGGTGACTGCAGCCATGAACTTAAAAGACATTTGCTCCTTTGAAGAAAAGCTATGACCAACCTAAACAGCATATTAAAAAGCAGAGACTGTACTTTGCAAGGTCCATCTAGTCAAAGCTATGCTTTTCCCAGTAGCCATGTGTGGATGTGAGAGTTGGACCATAAAGAAGGCTGAGCACCAAAGAATTGATGCTTTTGAACTATGGTATTGGAGAAGACTCTCAAGAGTCCCTTGGACTACAAGGAGATCCAACCAGTCCATCTTAAAGGAAATCAGTCCTGAATATTCATTGGAGGGCTCATGCTGAAGCTGAAGCTCCAATACTTTGGCCACCTGATGCAAAGAGCTGATTCACTGGAAAAGACCCTGATGCTGGGAAAGATTGAAGGTGGGAGGAGAAGGGAACAACAGAGGATGAGATGGTTGGATGGCATCAGCACTCAGTGGACATGAGTTTGAAGAAGCTCAAAGAACTGGTGATGGACAGGGAGGCCTGGCCTGCCACAGTCCATGGGATTGCAAAGAGTCAGACATGACTGGGTGATTGAACCAAACTGAACTGATGGACCAGAGCCAGCCAGGATCCTCTGTCCATGGGATTCTCCAGGCAAGAATACTGAAGTTGCCATGCCTTTCTCCAGGGGATCTTCCCAACTCAGGGATTGAACCCACATCTCTTATGTCTCCTCCATTGACTAGCTCTTTACCACTGAGTCACCAGGCAGTGTATTTAAGAACCCTGCATTTTTTATCCTTAGCACCTGGGATCAAAAATGCAGGGTCTTTAAATCCCCTGTGGGCTTCCTTGGTGGCTCAGATGGTAAAGAATCCACCTACAGTGAAAGAGACCTGGGTTCAACCTCTGGAGAAGATCCCCTGGAGGATGAAATGGCAACCCACTCCAGTATTCTAGCCTGGAGAATCCTATGGACAGAGAAGCCTGACAGGCTATAGTCCATGGGGTTGCAGAGTTGGACACACTGAGCCACTAACACTTTCACTTTAAATACACTGTGTTAGTTTGCCTGTTTCTCAGCAGCTGGAGCAAAAAGGAGGAGACATGCTAGGAAGCAACACACAAGTTCTAAAATAGCATTAAAAGCCTGTGATTAAAATACCTTTAAATCTGTTCAATAACACCACATGCCAACTCAACGTGCCTCTCCCTCCCAGTTCTCTTTCTCTGTTTCAACCCCCGGAACCTGCGTGTTTGCTGAAATCACTGCAGTTTGAAACAAAGAGAAGATAATCCTTCTCTAAATAAAGTCATTGAGAGAGTGAAAAAGCCCAATCTCTATGCTCCTATTGTGAGGTTGAGTTTTATATTTCTGCTGGTGCATTGCGAAATACATATTTTCAAATAACATGTTACCAGCAGGTCGGAGATTTATTCCCGTGTGAGAACTGCAGCCCCCAGACACCCAAGCTAAAACACATCCTGTGTCCTTAACAGACTTCAGTCCAAGTAACAATCACAGATGAGAGGTGGTGCTCCCCCAAGAGACTGTGCACCATGCCAATTTCCACCCTGTCTGTAGAAAACTCTTTGGTCTTTAAGGAAAAAAAATTTCTACAAGAAACAGCAGGCAGGCATATTTTTCTCATTCAGAAAGGGAGCTGCTTAAAGAGAAAAGATAACATGTGCCTCTCTTTGCCGGCGGCTTGCTTTGACTCCACAAGCGCTGATGTCATTGGCATTAATGGCAAGTCTTTCTGTGCACAATGCCCGGCTGGGCAACTGGAGAAATCTAATGAAGGCCACAGTTTCAATCTCAAGAGAACTGTTACAGATCAGGTGAGACAAGAGGGATTGCTTATATCATCCCTTCTTTTGATAACTCTGTCCTTTCTCATGCCTGACTAAGTCTAATTAAAATGTAGGTTTCCAGCAGTCTCTGCTGGCTAAAGATCTCAAAATCTGAGGGTTAAAATAAAATCATTCCCTAATCACTATAAATTAAATTAAACTCATTCATATGTAACTCAGTTAACCCCTTCTCATGACACTGCTTAATAAATGATTCAAATACAGTCTATTTTACAAGTTTTTTTTTCCACAAAGGTTTACTAATATTTGATTAACAGCAAAGTAAAATTATTAACCCCATTTAAAAAATGATAAGAAATCTGAGGCTTAGAAAATTTAAGTAAACACATAATATCAGGAAGTTAGTAATACAAAATAATTCAGAGCCTGCTATTCTTATTACTGTAAATACATCATGTTGCAGGAAAGCCTAGCTCTTTGGCAATGTCTTAGTCTGTTTGGGCTGCCATAACCAAATACCAAAAACTGGTGGTTTATAAGCAACAGAAATTTATTTCTCACAATTCTGGAGACTGGGAAGTCCAAGATCAAGGCATTAGCAGATTCAGTGGCTGGTATAAACCCAATTTCTGATTCATTTCTGGTTCTTAGCACTTGCTAACTATAACCTCTCATGAAAGAGGGGTGAGGGATCTCTCTAGATCTCTTTGATAAGGGCATTAATTTCATGCATTTAGTCTCTGCTCTTATAACCTAATCCTATCCTAAAGTCTCCCATTGAAGGGGGGAGGTTAGGATCTCAATATATGAATTTTAGGGGGATACAAACATTCAGTCCATTGCAGGCAATATCTGTAAATTAAATTAGATGGTTGATGCTGAAACTAAAGGTGAAAGTTCATCTGATTCTTATGAAATGGTTGGTACACTTAAAAATAATCTAAGGAGAAAAATCACTAATCCTTTGAATAACCTCAATCTCTATTTTCAACCACAAGTTAAAAGTGTACTATTTTTGGTCATCTAAACTATAATAATTTTAGTACAAAATCACATTTATCATAGTTGATGTGTTTTTTTTTTTTCTTTTCTTTTGACCTTCTTAATCTCTAGGCCTGGCTAGTTAGCAACTATATGTGTCCTCTCAAGGGAAGACTCTTGAGAGTCTCTGGGACTGCAAGGAGATCAAACCAGTCAATCCTAAAGAAAATCAATCCTGAATATTCATTGGAAAGACTGATGCTGAAGCTAAAGCTCCAATACTTTGGTCACCTGATATGAAGAGCCGACTCGCTGGAAAAGCCCCTGATGTAGGAAGGATAGAGGACAGGAGGAGAAAGGGGGGGTGACAGAGAATGAGATGGTTGAATGGCATCACTGACTCAATGGACTTGAGTCTGAACAAATTCCAGGAGATAGTGAAGGACAGGGAAGCCTGGCGTACTGCAGTCCATGGGGACACAGAGAGTCAGAAACAGCTTAGCAATGGAACAACAAGCTAGCAACTACAAATACCATGAATGACGATGTGTTCTCTGACATATCTCACTGGAGATTTCATTCTGAAGCACCTTAAAAAATGGTTCCCTTTCCCTGATTTCCCCATTTCCTCATCACCCCCCCAACATGTCTCCACATTCCTGAAGTAAGCTGTAGAACCAGCATAAGAACAGTGCAAATGAAAAAGGTACAGTCTGATAGAAAGGCTCTTGCTCTTTCCCCTGGATAGTGGCAGGGATTTATTTACTCAAAAGATAAGGCAATAAGAAAGTTAGTTAGATCTGCCTATTTCATCACAGGATCATTCAGGCAGTTTCTGAAATTAGGTCTCCTGGTCTTTATAAGTACCCTATTTTTATATCCACAACCATGGTGCCTTTTAAATATGTACAAAGTGTCATAGCAATACATAAAAATCCAGCTGCTCCTGGTTCCCATTTCTACCTAAGGAACATGGTTGTACATAGGTAATGAAACTCTGACTGACAGGCTGTCAAAGGATCATTTATTTTCATTCTCTACACATTAAAGAAAGAGCTTACGAACCTATGAAACATACCAATATGTGCATTAATGTAAAATCTTCCCCATTAGAAGTTTGACTTTCAAAGCAGTGTAAAGGTCATATTTCAAAATTAAGCAGGTGCAAAGAATCTCAAGACATCAGCAATTCAACTCTAGAAACTGTAAATGGCTCAATACAATGAAATATCCAAATTTTATTCACCAAGTGAAAAATATTTTTGACTCACCACAGAAAATGAATGATTGACAAGCCAGCTAACAAGGTAAGCCTGAGACTTGAAGAAGCTAGTCAAATTACCTTGTGTTATAAGTGATACAGAATGAAAAGCCACAATTAATCTTAAAGAAACAGATGGGGGGGAATTTTAGCCAATTTCTCAAAGTAGTAGAAACATCTTTTTGGTGATGCATAAGGAACAGAGTGAGGAAATCTGCGCAGACTTTACAGTGAGAAACCGCGTACATTTCCTTTGGTCTGCTAAAATGTGATAGGGTGATTTTTTTTTTTACATTATACTAATCTCTTATCAAAGTAATGAAAGATGATTCTTCTACCTCCTCCCACTAAAAAGTCCAACAGACCTTTCTGTTCACTGCTAAGGAGCTAGTTAAGCATTTTTGTTGCTGCTGCTGCTGCTGCTGCTGCTGCTAAGTCATTTCAGTCATGTCCGACTCTTAGCGACCTCATGGACTGCAGCCTACCAGGCTCCTCTGTCCATGGGATTTTCCAGGCAATAGTACTGGAGTGGGTTGCCCTTGCCTTCTCTGTTGTTAAAGCCCAAAAATGTTGGTAGAATGTGGCTGAATGTAAAACTACTTTGATGAAAATTCCCACTAAGAACTTTATGTGGAAAGATCTGGTCCATTGATCTCATTCAAATGTTTATAAAAATCAGATCAGTAATAATAAAGAAAGCATAATGAATAAGAATATAAAATGAAAACACCTACAAAGCACTTACTATGTGCTAAGCATTGTTCTAAGTGACACACATACACTGATTCAGTTAATGCAACACCTTTAGGATTTAGTGGTCTTTTATTTGCAATTTAAAGGTAGGGGAACTGAAATAAAGAATGGCTAAATAACTTGACCAAGCCATACAGTTAATGACTGATAAAACTTGAATTTAAACTTGGACAATCTGATTTTTGGAGTTGTGCAGTGAACTACAAATGTATGAAAAGCAACAGTGAAAGAATGATGACATAGATGCTCAGTTGTGTTGTTGAAAATCAAAAGGGAGTGATGGAGATGGTAGCAATTGGAGAAGAAACCATCTGTGAGTCAAATTCAATCCTTGGATCACTAGTTTGGAGCCTTAGGCCTTAAGAAGATAAGGACAACATTGCCCAATGTAGGATATGGTGAAAACTGTAGCCTTGACTCTGGTCCCACATGGTGCTAGTTACAGAACATGCCTGCTAATGCAGGAGATATAAGGGACCCAAGTTCAATCCCTGGGTGGGGAAGATCCCCTGGAGAGGGAAATGTCAACCCACTCCAGTATTCTTGCCTGAAAAATCTCGTGGACAGAGGAGCCTGGCGAGCTACAGTCCATATGGTCACAAAGAGTCCGACACGACTCAAGCAACTTAGCACGCATGAAGCCTTGAGAATTAAGCAGAGAGGTTGTTCAAAGTCTCATGATAGCTTGACTCCCAGAAACTGAAGAGACGGATGAAGGTGGGTTTTGTGAAGTGGCAAACACTGGCCTACTTATTCATAGTGAAATAGGAGGGGGCAGGGCACAACCTTCAAAAGAATGACACAACCCGTGTGCCTAGTCATTCAGTCGTGTTCAACTCTTTGCGATCCCATGGACTGCAGCCCGCCAGGCTCCTCTGTCCAGGGGGATTCTCCAGGCAAGAATACTGGAGTGGATTGTCATGCCCTCCTCCAGGGGATCTTCCCAACCAGGGACTGAACCCAGGTCTCCCACACTGCAGGTGGAGTCTTTACCAACTAAGCCGCTGACACAGCCTGAGGACATGACATAACTGATCAGAATCAAATAGGTATAAGATGGAGAAGGAGGAAGAGGAGAAATCAACTTCCAGTAGACGCTGAACCTCATTATACACTCATTGTAATACATCAGCAAGCTAAATGAGACACCCATCAGCACCATGACAATTCTGAGGCCAACCATAAAAGGTCAAAAAGTGGCCCAATTCATGGAAATCCCCACCCCTTCCCCCCACATAGTTGGACTACTCCTCCAACTTATTAGCCTATGAAATTACCCACTCCTATAAAAAGTGACCACCCTATATCCTGGGGCCACTCTACTCTTCTGAGATTACTCACACTATGTCTATGGAGTGTATTTCTCTTCAAATAAATTCACTTCTTGTTGCTGTTGTTCAGTTGCTAAGTCGTGTCTGACTCTGTGAGGTTGTCACAGCATTTCTTCCAAGGAGCAAGTGTCTTTTAATTTCATGGCTGCAGTCACTGTCTACAGTGATTCTGGACCCCAAGAAAAGAAAATCTTTAACTGCTTCCATTTTTTCCCCTTCTATTTGCCATGAAGTGATGGGACCAGATGCCGAATGTTGAGTTTCAAGCCAACTTTTTCAGTCTTGTCTTTCACCTCATCAAGAAGTTTTTTAGTTCTTCATTTTCTGCCATTAGAGTGGTATCATCTGCATATCTGAAGTTGTTGCTATTTATTCTGGACGAATCACAAGCTGGAATCAAGATTGCTTGGAGAAATATCAACAACTTCAAATTCATTTGTTACCTGGCATTTTTTCTTTCACCGAGTTCTTCATAAAATGAGACATCAAGAACCTGAACTTCATTAGTTCTTAATACCAGGTATGTGATCTCAGTTAAAGGACTATGTATTCAAGTCCCAATCTTGGTTTTGGCTAGGTTCAAGTCCTAATCTGAATTACACAGTTTCAGCAGCATCATAAAAAGGACAAGATCTAGGACACTGAATGAGTTCCTATGGAAATGGAGGCAAACAGAGCCTAGACAAAGTTCCTAGAATAACACTTGGTTCTTAAGAAAGGATGCTACCTGCAGAGTTGGACACCTTTCAGAAACATCTTATGATTAGACAAAAGGCAATGGCAGCTGTGATGGCCGTAAACAGAGAGCCAGGGATTGCTCTTATTTTTCCTGGACTGTGTAAATCTCAGGTATGGACTAACCCAAGACCTAGGGCAGGACCTGTGAAAAAAGAATGACATTAGACATAACCCTTGGAAAGCAAAAACTAGAAGGAAATAAAAAGAAAAAACTCCAGTAGTAAGGCAAGACCTTGTCTGCCCTCTTTCCCAGAACTGAATACATGTCTGGTATATAATGGCCATTAAATGATTATTTGTTGAATAAATAAGCTAGATTTATTTTTATCTAAAAAAACACTACATAATATTTCTTACTTTCAAGTTTTAGAGGAATTCTTACTCTACTTATTGCTTATTTATAAATTACTTTTAAGCTAAAAGGGACTTTTGCAACAAACCCTCTATTTTATGGATGAGGAAATGGAAAGAACTAAGAACTCAGCCAGTTAGCATGAGACTCAGGACTAGAAACCCACCCAATTCTTTCTCACTCTCACAAAACCACTGCACACTTCCCCTCTTAGACATTGTTATGGGATCAAAATAAGACTTCTGGCTGAGTCACAAAACATCAGACAATTACAGTCCTTTTGCATTACATATCTTCTACTCATCCACATTATTGTCATGTAAAAGTAATTCCACTTTCTATACATGTCCTTTGTAGTCTCACTTTCACACATCATTTACTTCTACTCAGAATGCTTTCCCACAATACTTCTTTGTAGGAAACAGTTCCTCTTGGAGCTCAAACATTTTTCACCATGGAGTCTTCCTTAACTAACCTAATTACATTGAAAGTTTGTGGTGGTTTAGTCACTAAATTAGTGTCTGACTCCTGCAACACCATGTAACCTGTAACCTGCCAGGCTCCTCTGTCCATTGAATTCTTCAGACAAGAATACTGGAGTGGGTTGCAATTTCCTTCTCTGGGGGATCTTCCCAACACAGGAATTGAACTTGGGTCTCCTGCATTGCAGGCAGATTCTTTACCAACTGAGGCTACAAGGGAAGCCCTCATTGAAAGTTTCCCTGTTTACAACCAAGGGCCACTAGCTGACCAAGGGGCCCTTCCCACATTCTAAGAGACAATTAGAGTAATACACTCTAAACTGAGTTAAGTGAAACATCTTTTCTATATAGATATCCATTCCATTGCTTTTATTTGCCCCTGACTCATTCCAGCAGACATTTCAAAACACAAATCTCTCACCAATAATTTCTAGTGAATCAGTGTTTTATTTTTAACTCACTTTGGTGGGGCTAACTTTTTGTTTCTTTGTTTGCTTTACTGCAGTTTTAGCATTTTATCCTTTTCTTACTCAGAAGTATGATAAATATCCCTCCCCAGTTGGCTTCTGGAGACAAGAAGAAAGTCACAGAAGTGGGAATGCTAAAACGCAAAGTTACAGTTAGAAGTGACATCAGCATTGTGGCAGCATAAGATGTCCCTCATGTTTTGCTCCCCGCCTCAACAACAAAATTTAGCAACCATTCTCAGACAAAAGTCTCTTTGAGGGAACTATTGGATCCAGCATCATATACCAAGGCATCAGGAGGACTCTTCTTTACCTGGGCATCAGGTAATAGGCTGACAGACCTCAGTCCCCCCTGGGAACCCTGCAGTGGCCCGTGAACCTGCTCCAGCCTCTATTGTCCTGCAGTCCAGGAGACCCTGGAGATTCGACAATCACTCATAAATGAGAGAACATTTATGGAAGTATAGGTTTCCAGGGAGACATTCCAGTACTCTCTTGGGCCAAAAAATATCAACAACAAATAAACAAACAAAAATCAAGTTTGGACACTTTGGAGGAGATAAGAGGAACAGTCTGACAAAAGCTGTGTCACCATCTCCCAAGGTATTACAGCCTAGGGTCAAGAAAGTTCTTCCTCAGTCCCGTAATTTATCCTGTAAAGGAGAAGGAGAGAATGTGAGTAAGCACCCAACTTCCCCAACTGTGTGGGAAGCTACCAAAGGAGTTCACTTCTCTCTTGCTCCACCTAGAGTGCTAAATCCAGAGCTCCATGGGGGCAGGGGGGAGGGTGAGGGGTTGGCATTGCCAGGAGAGAGACGAGGAGTCTGGGGGGAGCAGCAGAGAGGCAAATTTTGAGCAGAGAAATGACATGACCACTAAGAAGAAACTGACAGTGGGCAAGAGAACTGAAGAGAGAACAGTGAAGTAGCCACTGCCAGAATCTCCAGGCCACAGCTGTTGTGGCTTGCTTTATAATTGGTGATGGTGAGAAATGGTCAGTTTCTGGATATTCTCTGGAGGCAATGCTAAGAGGTAATGTTAAATTATTACAGATGGCATATAAGAGAAAGCAACTTCAAGAGTTGCTCCAAGGCTATGGGCTGGAGCAACTGTCATGATGGAGATAGAATTAACTGAGGTCAAGAAGCCTGTGGAAGGAGTCTTCAGGCAAAAATCAAGTGCTCAACTTTGAACAAGTTACATGTAAAATGATTATCAGATCTTTAAGTTGAGATGTCAAATAGGCAGTTAGAAATGAGTATGGATTTAGGGGAACTACCCAGGTTATAAATTGCTTAGTCATCAGTGTACAGATTGCTTTTAAAGCCATCAGACTTGTTAAGACCTTGAGCACAGAAAGAAGAGAAAGTTCAGGTGTAAGCTCTAGAGCAATTTTATGTTAAGAGTTTGGTAAGATGAGGCAGAATCAGCAAAGGAAACTGAAAATAAAGGGTCACTGAGCTAAGAGAAAGCCAGTGACCTAAATATCAAGAGAAAAAAGAGCTTCAAGAAGAGGGGAATAATCAATTGTACCAGTGCTGCAGAGATACATTAATAAGATGAGTGCTGAAAAGTGACCACTGAATTTAGAAACAACCATTGGCAGAGGCTGAGTGGAATGACGAAGGCAGAGGATTCGAGAGAGACTGGGAGGAGAGTGATTGAAGACACAAAATATAGAATAAGAGTTCAAAGAGTTTCTCTTCAAAGAAAAGTGGAGGAAGAGGGCAGTAATTTAAGTAAGGGTCAGGACAAAGTTTTTTCACAACCTAAAGAATTAACTGCATAAATATTGGTAAAAGGGTATGCTTAAATTTATATATAAATTTATATTTTTCTTAATAATTGAGTTAATTTCAAGAATATTGATTCATCTTGAATAGCTATGTTTAAAATTGACATATATTTTCTTAACAAAAAGACAAAGCTATGGAATTATTTCAATTTAAGGCTGTAGAATAGTGTTAATATAATTCTAATTGATAAAAATTCTCAATTAAATATTTCTTTTAATATTTTAATTTGAATGTAAAAAAATGCTATTGATTCCTTTGACTATTATAGATTATTGGATTTTTTTTTAACTCAGGCTAGAGTGGATAGAAATACCACAGAATGTGAAACTGGGACAATAAGGAGAGGATAAAGGTGAATACATCTAACAATATGAACACACGTACTGAAAATGCTATAGAATTTACTGAGACATATTAATCAGTAACTTCCATTTATTCATGTTAACTTTTACAAGGAAGTAAAAAGCTTGTATAAAAAATGACTATGAATTAATTTTAATTATACTGAGTTATACATCGAGGTGTGAGAATAGAATTGCATTCAAAATTGCTATGGTGCACAGGCTGCTCAAGCATATGAATGGCATGTAACTGAATTTATGAATTATCTCAGTAGAATAAGTGGTATTTCAGTTCTGAATTTGACTGACTTCTGTGATATGTTTGTTAAAAATGTACATGTTAATGTGGTATGTGGCAGACACCAATGACTGTTTGCCAAAATCATCCTTCCTTTTAATTTTATTGCCAGATTCCCCCAAATTTAGCTGATCACACAGCAGCTCAAAACGTAGACATTTCTCCCCTCTTCATGCCTATAGGTGTGGCATGTGACAGAGAGCTGGTCTACGGGAAAGTCATACAAGACATCTTACAGGAAGTGAAAGTCGCTCAGTCGTGTCCAACTCCTTGTGACCCCAAGGACTATACAGTCCATGGAATTCTCCAGGCCAGAATACTGGAGTGAGTAGCCTTTCCCTTCTCCAGGGGATCTTCCCAACCCAGGGATGGAACCCAGATCTTCTGCATTGCAAACAGATTCTTAACCAGCTGAGCCACAAGGGAAGCCCATCTTATGGAAAGTGCCCTTAAAGAGAGGGTGCTTGCCCTGATTTATCCCTTTCTACTTTCTGACTGCAATGTAGTCCCATTAGACCATCCAGTAAACTTAAAATGGTGACTACGCCCAAGAATGGTTAACAGGGCATAGAAGCCCAGACTTTTCTCTTTCCCTATGGAATGCCATTCAGTCTTACACTGTCTCTTCTAAACTTCTCTAATGCAAGAGAGAAATAAATATCTACAATTTTCAAGTTACTATTAGTTGATGCTTCTCTCTTGACCATGTTACGTGGAATAATATATACAGGCCCAGAATTAATAGATTTGAATGATGTGAAATAAAAATAGGAGACAGAAGTTTCAGGAATAATGACTGAGAGATTTTTTTTAGAAAGAGAAATGATGACTACACAGATTTGTATGTGGGATAGTTATCTGAAAGAATCTCTTTCTGACTTTATCTAAAATGTTTATCTCTTAAATCAGTGACTAGCAAGTCACCTGTACTGTCCTAAGGCCCATTTATGACCATCCATTTTTAAAATAAGAATAACTGCTTTATGAATATCCTTGTACTCTGGAGGCAAAACATAACTTTGTCACTTACTAATGGAATTCAAGTGCCAAAACAGAAGTGAAATCGTGGATTTGGTGGAGAAATAGAACAGTTGCCTCTGCTGATAAGTGTTTTCAAAGAAATTTATTCACAGGATGTTAAAGAATGCTATCAGAGTACTCTAAAAAGAAAGAATATAATAGCTCTTTCTAAGAAAAGAGATAGGAAATATGATCAAAGAAGGAAATTGATGGTGAGGTTCAGCAAAAAAATCTATTCATCATACAATATTTTTTGAACCACATGAATAAAAAGAGACACCAAATCAAGGTTTCTGTATAATTTCCAAAGCCAATATTTCTTATCCTGTCTTCTTTTGTTGCTTTTATTCAAAAGTAAAGATGTTCCTCTTTTGGTAGCAAGCACCACAGGTGGAGTAGTGTTAATTCTGGCATCTTTGTGTGAACTTCAGAACATGAAAGCAAATAAAATAATGGTCCACATTCGACTCTACTAAGCATTGATACTGAAAATGGTGAAGAATATGTTTCTGAGTCCCTGACCATCAAAATGCTTAGCTTTCAAAACTGGAAGAGGACATTTATATTTCTACCTACCTCATTAACTTTTGTTCTCAGAAATATATGAAATTTTAAAATATTAAGCCATCCACTATCATTACAAGGAAGACAGAATAAATAAATTCTTGAATGAAAGTGAGCATAGAGCATGCCTGTGTGTTCTGAAGGAGGGGTGAAATGCAGCAAGGGGTGGGGGTGGGAGTAGGGAGTGAGCATACATAACTAAATTTCTGCTTCTGAATTTCAGGCATAAATCACAGAACTTGGTTTTACTTCCATCAGTTAGAAGAGAAATATACAAGTATATTGTATATATTGTACATATATATACATCTTATGCTGCCATGATGCTGATGTCACTTCTAACTGTAACTTTGCATTTTAGCACTCTCACTTCTGTGACTTTCTTCTTGTCTCCAGAAGCTTGTATATATATACTTCTATATAGATACTTGTATATATATACTTGTATGTATATATGTATATACATATACATATATATATATACACAATATACTTGTATATTTCTCTTCTAACTGATGGAAGTAAAATCAAGTTCTGTGATTTATGCCTGAAATTCAGAAGCAGAATTATGTATATATATACAAATATGCAAGTATATTATATAGAGGAGACTACCGCAAGCCCAGACCAACAAAATCATTGTTCACTCGCTAAGTCCTGTCCAACTCTTTGCGACCCCGTGGACGGCAGCACTCCAGACTCCACTGTCCTCCACTAGCTCCCAGAGTTTGCTCAAATTCATGTCCATTGAGTTTGTGATGCCATCTAACTATCTTATCCTCTGCCACTCCCTTCTTTTGCCTTTCCTCTGTCCCAGCATCAGGGTCTTTTCCAATGAGTTGGCTCTTGCCATCAGATGCCCAAAGTATTGGAGCTTCTACTTCAGCATAATACAGTTAAACAGTTATTAAGAACTATTGGATTCAGTAGAATGAGCAGCTATGCTACTGGAAGATGAGGCTCGTAGGAAGACCTTATGACAGGAATATGCAAGGGCACTGAAGAATATGTTCAGACAATAATTAACAGCAGCAAGACACAAACCCAGCTCAGTCTCCAACTACATGAACTCAGTCCCTATGCAAAAGGTTCAGCAAAGTAAGATTTGCAACAATTTCCAGGCTCCTACTCCCAGATTCCATTTACCTCAGTCTCTACATTCCTATACAAGATTAGTACCATGCATGTGAAACCTAAAAGGTACATGAAGAAGCAATTAAATAAAAAATCCACTGTCAAGAGTAATCAACAAAATCTCAGACACAGATATGACTGAGATGCCTAAGTACTAGAAAGGGAATTAAAAACAACTACACTGAAAATGCAAAATGGGAAAGTTGTACAGCATGCATGAACACATGGGAATTTTAACAAAGAGAGAGAAACTATAAGAAAAAATGAAAAGGAAATGCTATAAGTAAAAAATACAGTGAAAGTAAGGTCGTTCAGTCGTGTCCGACTCTTTGCAACCCCATGGACTGTAACCTACTAGGCTCCTCCATAAACGGGATTTTCCAGGCAAGAGTACTGGAGTGGGTTGCCATTTCCTTCTCCAGAGGATCTTCCCAACCCAGGGATCGAAACCAGGTCTCTTGCATTGTAGGCAGACGCTTTACCGTCTGAGCCACCAGGGAAGTAAAAATTACAGTAACAGATGAGAATTCTTTCAACAAGTTCATCGGTAGATTTAAGACAACTAACGAAAGAAGTGAACTTTAAAAGAGGTCAGTAGAAACCAGCCAAATTGAAACAGAAATAGAAAAGGTCAATTTGTTTTTAAAAATGGATTGGGAACTCATGTACACCCGTGGCAGATTTATGTCAATGTATGGCAAAACCAATACAGTATTGTAAAGTAAAAAATAATAATAATAAATAATTTTTTAAAAATGGAATCACAAAGAAAATTAAGGAAGATTTTAAATTGAATGGAAATGAAAACATAGCTTATCAAACCTCATAGGATGACTGGAAAGTAGTGCTGAAGGCAAATCCATAGCACTAAACACATTAGAAAAGAAGAAAATTTTCAAATCAATGATCCAGAGTCCAATCCAAGAAAACTAGGAAAAAGGGACCAAAATAATCACAAACCAAATATAAGGAAGGAAATAATAAAAAGAGAAGAAATCAAAAAATTTGAAGACAACAAACGTAATAAATGAAATAAATTCCGCCGGCACCTCCCTTGGGTGGTTTTGTGGTAGAGTACCTCCAGTGAGACACTTGTTCACTGGGACCCTGGGTTCAGATTTCCAGCAAGTTCCATCCATGCAGTTTCACAGTGAGTTCTCAGCCATCTACTGACCCATAACTATGTCCTTGCCAAGAAAGTATGTATCTCAGACCTAAAGGTAGTGACCATTTCTTAAATTTGCTATTCTTATATTTTTTAGAGTTCTCCTTACTTCATACTATCTAATCTGGAAGAAACACAAGCTGGAATCAAGATTGCCGGGAGAAATATCAATAACCTCAGATATGCAGATGACACCACCCTTATGGCAGAAAGTGAAGAGGAGCTAAAAAGCCTCTTGATGAAAGTGAAAGAGGAGAGTGAAAAAGTTGGCTTAAAGCTCAACATTCAGAAAACGAAGATCATGGCATCTGGTCCCATCACTTCATGGGAAATAGATGGGGAAACAGTAGAAACAGTGTCAGACTTTATTTTTTGGGCTCCAAAATCACTGCAGATGGTGACTGCAGCCATGAAATTAAAAGACGCTTACTCCTTGGAAGAAAAGTTATGACCAACCTAGATAGCATATTCAAAAGCAGAGACATTACTTTGCCGACTAAGGTCCGCCTAGTCAAGGCTATGGTTTTTCCAGTGGTCATGTATGGATGTGAGAGTTGGACTGTGAAGAAGGCTGAGCACCGAAGAATTGATGCTTTTGAAGTGTGGTGTTGGAGAAGACTCCTGAGAGTCCCTTGGAGTGCAAGGAGATCCAACCAGTCCATTCTGAAGGAGATCAGCCCTGGGATTTCTTTGGAAGGAATGATGCTAAAGCTGAAGCTCTAGTACTTTAGCCACCTCATGCGAAGAGTTGACTCATTGGAAAAGACTCTGATGCTGGGAGAGATTGGGGGCAGGAGGAGAAGGGGACGACCGAGGATGAGATGGCTGGATGGCATCACTGACTCGATGGACGTGAGTGTGAGTGAACTCCGGGAGATGGTGATGGACAGGGGGGCCTGGCGTGCTGCCATTCATTGGATCGCAAAGAGTCAGACACGACAGAGCGACTGAACTGAACTGAATCTCTCATTACTTGAATCCCCTATTACCGTCAACAGTTCTTCATATGTAATTTTTCCTGTTCAAATGACTAATTACTGTGTAGCTTTTGTTTCCTGATAGACACAGACTGATACAATCACAAATCCCTTCCTCTGATCTGGCAGTTTGACTATCATACAAAAAGTAGTATACTGTCTTCCCTCTGCTGCTGCTGCTAAGTCACTTTGTGTCCGACTCTGTGCGACCCCATAGACGGCAGCCCACCAGGCTCCTCCGTCCCTGGGATTCTCCAGGCAAGAACACTGGAGTGGGTTGCCATTTCCTTCTTCCTCTAAGGATCTTCAAACCACTTCACTGCAATGCCTACTCTTAATTCCACTCTAAAAAAGAAGGGGCGTCTATATTTTTTTCTGGTCATATAGGAAATTGCCATATGGTACCTGCACATAAAATGTAAGTCAGACACCCAGAGGAGTTTCAATTTTCTTTTTTCCTCATGAATAGAAGGCAGAATAGAAAGAACACTTGTGCCTCCCACCAATTCTTCACTGAATCCATCCTTTGGGACCACCCAGGTTGGGAAAAATTATTGTTCAATATATGAATAAAGCTTTCCATTGATGGGAAACCATAGAAGGAGAACCAAATTCTTACTCTCTCATTTCACATGCCACCTAAGGCTTAATTTCAAGACTGCATCTCTTACTAAGCTTTAAGGGGAAAAAAGTGAAATTCTGTGCATAGTCTTCCAAAATCTCATGTGATTTTTATATGCCTACTATTTTAACACCATATACTTTTCTACTTAGAGGTTATTCCTTCTATTTCCCTAACTGGTAGAAGTTAGAATACAAGACCAAAGTCTTCAATAATAACAAGAATAAGAAAGAGAGGAAAGATAGTTTACTCTTCATATGTTGATTTTTTTTTTTTTTTTTTTTTTTGAAATTCACATGTCCAAAAAATTCTTACTGGCTAACCAAAGAGATTTGGAAAAATAAGTGGAAGAATCATAAAACTACAGACTATGAACTAAAAAGAGCTTTATAATTTATTTATTCACATCAATCCCTAATACATGAACACCTTGTAGAATTCCCACTTATGTGACTGTCTTACCATCATGGAAACTCAGCGTCAACATTACAGTCCATTCGATCTATGGACAACTGTTAGAAAGTTCTGCTCTTTATTTTGAACTGAAGTCTATTAACATTACTCCTAGTTTTATTCCCTGGGTTTATATAGACAATAAATCTTAGTTCATTTTCATATAGCAATCTTTCAAATAACTGTTAGTTGCTTAGTCATGTCTGACTCTCTGACCTCATGAACTGTAGCCAGCCATGCTCCTCTGTCCACCGAATTCCCCAAGCAAGAATACTGGAGCAGGTAGCCATTCCCTTCTCTGGAGATCTTCCCCACCCAAGGATCGAACCTGGGTCTCCTGCCTTGCAGGCAGATTCCTTACTGTCTGCTATAAACATCTGCTATTTTCTCACTTTATCACATTGTCTGTTTACCTTTGGTAATGATGAACTTTGGTTCACTCCCAAAATAAGACTCCTGAAACAATTAAGATAGCAACTCTAATCAATGATGAGATGAGACAGAGTTCTCCTCACTTTACTCCGACAAGCAATGAGAGACTGAACGCTCAGGTCCAGCTTCACTAGAGTCTGAGAGGAAGGAAGCCAAACCATATTTCCAAAATCCCTCTTGAACTGGAGCTGCCTCACCCCAGAAAATGCTTCCTTCTGTACAGAGCACCTCTTAGAGCCCAGAACCTCTAAGATTTCTGTACTTCTGGAAACTGAGCCTCTGATCCCAGGATCTGGCTGGGATCCCAGGATCCTTCTTTACACAAAGAACCTCACAGTATACAACTAATTTGTTGAATATGTGGATGTGAAGAAAGATATTTTATTCTGACATTTCACATTTTCTCTAATGATCTTCTCAATTCATTTTAAATAGTGTGTTATCTGATGTATCCTCCTAAAAATGTATTTCTCTATTGGAACATCAAAGTGAGTGTTGATAGTATACTGTTTGCCGAGGTTGGTTAGAATATAGATGCAAGGTTAAGGGTTAAGTGCGAAGACTCAGTATTTTTTATGCAATCAATAATAGGCATGGATATCACTTGTTAAAACTTGCGTTATACTTTGCATGAGCAAAGAAGAGATTGAACAGTTCTAGATCCCACAGAAAATGGGATCTGTGGAATCTGGGCTCAGAGCTCATACACAGGGCCTTCCAGGCTAATCTTGGTGCTAAGACATAGACCCCAATCAGTCACCTCCAAGCCCATAATATAGTCATATTTCTCCTTTCTTAATCATCCAATGTTGATTGATACTACCTCATATACAGTATTTAAGATAACATATACATGTTTCAGAGGAAGTTCAAAATAAAAGATATCCACCAGTTATGTTTGGTAAAGTAAGATAACGGGAACTCTAAGCACCGAGTGTACAGATGATATCAAAACCTAAGTCTTGCCTAGAAGATGGAAAAATCCCATGAATGAGTTCCTCCTTTACATTGGGAGGGAGGGGTAATATATTTCAATACAAGACAGCTGATGCTAAATGTCGAGATAGAAATAGCTACATACAAAAGATGTGAGAGGTCGTTGGGAATCAAGCAGATAGGGGAGGCTTCCCAGAAAATGTATGCCTTATCCTGAGTCCATGAAGGAAAAATAAGATCTAAATAATGGAAATGGAAAGAACAAGTCATTTCAGATGGTGGAAACTATATGATCAAAAACACAGAGGCAAGAATGTGCAGAGTATCTTCTTTAAATGCTTAGCCCAATTAGATTGGAAAGGAGGATTCAGTGTGAGATAAGTATGGAAAACAGACAGGTTGGAAGCCAGAGAGTTAAGGGTCTTAAAATGCCTAATTGAAGAGAAAAACCTCAATCTGTTGGGAACAGAGGACTTTCCAAGAGGAAGTGTACTCTATCACTTTGTTGTTCAGTGGCTAAAGTCATGTCTGATTTTTTTGTAACCCCATGGACTGTGCTCACCAGGATCCTCTGTCCATGGAATTTCCCAGGCAAGAATACTGGAGTGGGTTGCCATTTCCCTCTCCAGGGGATCTTCCCAACTCAGGGATCAAACCTACATCTCCTGTATTGGAGGTGGATTCTTTTCCACTGAGCCACCATCCGCATGATTTAGAATTGCTGATGCAGAGTGATTTGTTTTAATGCAGAAGGATTTTAGTTGGTATTATTACTGTTTAAACTCTATACAAACAATGCATCTCCTTTCAGCCTTCACCCAGGAGCTGACTGCTTCCATCCACCCCATGGTACCCCCACTGGTTTAGAATAAGTCATAGAAATTTCTTTTTAGATATCATGCTTATATTTGATCTGATTCATTCTTTCTCTCTGTGTGTAAGTACTACAGTTTTCTAGGTATGAGATAAACCTTTTACCTACATTATCTTTCTTAATCCCAAATGACACTGTACCTATTACTATTCTCGCTTTACAAACCGAGAAAACAAGACAGAGAAGTTAAACGATTTGCCAGAGTTCTCACTACCATTGAGTCAATTTCAGATATCTGTAGCATTGAAGTGCATGCCTTTAATCAGTTTCCTTTTTTAACTGACATCAATAACTAGTTTTACAACTATTTGCAACCTTCTTATCATGCCTTTAAAACATGACTGTTCAGAAAAGGTTTTCTTTCACATTCTCTGCTGCCACCATCTGGCCTCTTCAAAAATTTTCAAGCTTTCCTTCTCAAGCCATTTTCAATTTTATCAGAGTTTTGCATTCCCTTGAAAAAGAACTGAAATATGGGTGGACTGCATTTGTTTAACTGAAAAATTCCTAATCTTATCAATAGACTCTCCTTTGGAAATTAATTGGATGATAAACTGTACCAGCAAAGAAACTTATAGCAAATCAGCTACTGTGCCATGTGCTGCTGATGGGCTCTAGATTCAGTTCTAGATTCAGACAGAAAAGTGAGTTTGATGTATTTTCCCCGTGGTTGACTATGGGCGCCCTGAATTAACAAGGGAAGGTAGGCATATAGCAGAAAATCAATAAGGTTATGAAAAAGGAATTCAGAGGGCAGGGAAGAAACCCCCAGAGATTTAGCCCTTGGACCTCTAAAAGACTGATAGCCATAATCCTATGAAAAATAAAACACATTTTATTCACATTTCATAGAATAAGAAAAGCAATAAAACCTTTGCCAAGTCCTTACCAATATCTGGTTTCCTCTGTCAGTCTCTATCTTCTTCAAACAACTGATTGTTTTGAATTCGTTTCTCCCTCATGTGGGAGAGAAGAGCGAGGAACAAAAGAGCGCATGATGAGAGGAGAGTTTGTCGATGTGGAAAGATGCAGACAGGGAGTTTGCAGGCCTCTCTGACCTGGCCTCATAGACCTGTTCATGAGCAGTTCAGGTGTTTGATTTCCAAGTACTTTCCCAGTTCTCACACTTTGTTCCCTCTTCAGAGCCTGTAACCTTCGTAGCACCCTATTGAGATTAATAGAATATCGAGGATGAAAGAGGAGGCAAGAGATGTTCAGTGCCTCCCACTTTCTAGGCTCCATGTAAGGCTCTTCAAACCCATTGCCTCATTTCATTAATCCTCAGAATAACCCCATGAAGTAGAGATCATTATCCTCATTTTACAGTTGAGGAAACTAAAGTCTATGAGCTCACAGGTAAGACAAGCTGTCCCAAATCAAGCAGGGCCAGGATTTAAATCAAGGTTTTTTATAACTTTATTCACATGACTTTTCACAAGTGCAAGCATACGGGAGTAATTTCTGATATTTGTTTGTAAGTTTGATTAATATTACAAATTACTTTGCATAGAAGATGTTCAGTTTACTCTCTGTAAGGATTAAGTGATATCTGATAGACAGCCAAAATGGCATTGGAGATCATTGGAAAGGGGAAAATCTACTTAGATGATGTTGAAACAAATAATTATCAACATAAGAAAGGAAAAAAAGATGAATTCCTACCTCACATAATATACATATTTACAGACAGATTAAGGATTTAAGTCTGAAACCATAACTTTGGCATCTAAAAAATAAAGAATATATTTCTGATTTTAGCTAAGCTAAGGATTTCCCAAACAGGAAACAATTTGCCACAAAGGAATAAAATTAAAATATGACTACATTAAAATTAAGAATGCTGTTTCATAAAATACACAATAGTGTTATAAAAAATAGGAAAATGTAAGAAGTATAACACATATTAACAATTATAATAAATCAAGATATATTTATAATGAATTAATGAATGAAGCCAAGAAAGGAATGTATTCTCTTTTTAACAAAATGGATATTTTAATTTTCTGTTTGTTTCATTTATCACCAACCACTGGCTTACTCCTTGGAAAGAAAGTTATGACCAAGCTAGATAGCATATTCAAAAGCAGAGACATTACTTTGCTAACAAAGGTCCGTCTAGTCAAGACTATGGTTTTTCCAGTAGTCATGTATGGATGTGAAAGTTGGACTGTGAAGAAAGCTGAGCTTCGAAGAATTGATGCTTTTGAACTGTGTTGTTGGAGAAGACTCTTGATAGTCCCTTGGATTGCAAGAAGATCCAACCAGTCCATTCTAAAGCAGATCGGTCCTGGGTGTTCTTTGGAAGGAATGATGCTAAAGCTGAAACTCCAGTACTTTGGCCACCTCATGTGAAGAGTTGACTCATTGGAAAAGACTCTGATGCTGGGAGGGATTGGGGGGCAGGAGGAGAAGGGGACGACCGAGGATGAGATGGCTGGATGGCATCACCGACTCGATGGACATGAGTTTGAATGAACTCCGGGAGTTGGTGATGGACAGGGAGGTCTGGCGTGCTGCAACTCATGAGGTTGCAAAGAGTCGAACACGACTGAACGACTGAACTGGACTGAACTGAACTGGGACTTTTTCACTTTTGAAGCCACTTGTCAGTCAAATGCAAAAAGGCATATAATAGCATTTAATACTTGCTTGTGCTCAGGCGCATCCCACTCTTTGCAACTTTATGGACTGTAGCCCTCCAGGTTCCTCTAGTCCATGGGATTTTCCAGACAATACTGGAGTAGGTTGTCATTTCTTCCTCCAGGGAATCTTTCCAACCCAGAGATGAAACCTGTGTCTCCTGTATCTCCTGCATTGGCAGGCAGATTCTTTACCACTGAGCCACCTGGGAAGTCCTCTTTAATACTTACTCAAGACTTAGTATGTGTCAGGCACCACTCTAAATACTTGAACCAGTTTATCTACACAATGCCCATACAAAGTAGGAACTATTACTGAACCATTTAACGGATAAGCAATCTAAAGATAAGAAGTTAAATGACTTGCCAAGGTCACAGTAATTAAATGCGCAGCAGAGAGTTAGATTCCATCTGGTTCCAGAGTCTGGGCTCTTAACATCTAATACCTCTTCAGTACACACACACACACAAACACACACACACAAACACACATTCAGACTTATTTCTTACACAAACAAATGGAGCTATAGAGCAAATAGATTTGATGTTCAGATGTTTGGGGACACATCAAACTCTCATCATCCATTGTAACACCCCATCTCTACCTAACAAGGAGTCAGAGGAAATGCATGCTCAGTAGCTCAGTAGCGTCCAACTCTTTCCATGGCTACAGACTCCAATGGACTGTAGCCCATCAGGCTCCTCTGTCAATGGAATTTTCCAGGCAAGAATACTGGAATGGGTCCTATTTCCTACTTCAGGGGATCTTCCCAATCCAGGGATTGAACTCACGTCTCCTGCATTGGCAGGCAGATTCTTTACCACTAGCACCATGTGGGAAGCCCCAGAGGAAATAGAGAAGCTCATTAAATAAAGTTAACTACCATCAGAGCTGGAATTCATTAAAACTTTCCTTAAGAGTAAAGACTGGTCTTGGAATTTCCATAGCTATAACTGTACTGTATTAGTTTGCTAGCCCTGCCATAACAAAGTACCACAGATTGAATGATTTAAACAACAGAAGTGTATTTTCTCACAGTTCTGGAAGCTGTAAGTTGAAGATGGAGGTGCCAGCAGGGCCGGTTTCTTCCGAGGACTCTCCAATTGGCTTGTAGGTGGCCTTCTTCTCTCTTTGTCTTCTTATGATCTTTTCTCTCTATGCCTGTGTCCTAATCTCCCCCTCTCATCAGGACAACAGTCATATTGGATTAGGGTTCCTGAAGACCTCATTATAATTTAATTATCTTTTTAGAGATCCTATATCTAAATATATTCACATTCTGAGGTAGTGGGTGTTAGGACTTCACATACAAATCTAAAAGGGATGGAGAGGGGAGAGACATAATTCAGCCCACAACAAGTACTAAAAGAAGAATAACATTCTAACAGTTAAGAACTAATTATGTTCAGAGGTATGTGCTTCTTAGTGATGCTAACGTAGCTTGTCTAAGTCAAATGACCACTGCCATTACATAAATCATGTTAAAAATTGTCCTTTATCTTGTATCTCTATAACAAAGTAAAAGACAAAAATTTTAATACGCAAAATAAGATATAGAAATTTTAAAATATTGACTATGAGAAATTAATTTTTATTGTGAAATTAAATATCAATTTTGAGAATGTTTACTCTTCCACCTCACCCAAAGAAAACAACGTCTGATTTTTCTAGAAAAAAACCCTGCTTCCTTCTATGATAATTCTCAGCATACTTTAAAATCTGGAATTTAAACTTTGCAGTAGAAAACATACTTATGTAACTGAAAGGAATGTGTGTGTGGGGGTCCGGCTACTCACTGCTCAAAAGCCAATAAACAGGCCAGGGTGGTGGAAAGGAAAGTTTCAGATGCTGGCAACTGGGTGGTGGGGAGGGTATTAGACGTCTGTCGAAAGGCCGACTCCCCTCCCCCAACAAGCAGGGAGTGAGAGCATTTATAGGTAGAGTCAGCAGGGTGCTACGTGCTGCAACAGCACAGTCATCTCTAACAGTCCTCTTCACATTGGTCATCAGTCATCTGACTAGCATCATCTTGGTTGTTTTAGGTACGGTTAATCTTCGGTTCTGGGGTGCACTTGTTCCCATCTCTTTGTGGTCATCTCTCAGAATTCTTGCAGTTCATGTTCTGGGTACAGTCTGCTCACCATATAGTTAACTTCTCCACCTGGGGTTTTAGTATCTATAAGACAGCTCACAGGATATTGCTCAGAATATTATCTACAGCCCTTTTAGAAAGAACTGAAGGTCCTTGACTATGCTTAATGACTACATTATTATTATTATTTAGTTTCCTCTGACTGTTTTCCTTTGCTTCCACATTTCTCACTTCTCTGATTAGACGTATTCTTTGACTAAAGTTTTCCACAGACAACAGGCAGCAAGGACATGGGAGAGGGCGGGTGGGGCAAGGACCATAGGGTCCTGCTTTGTTTCACTTGGACTCCCTGACTTAAAATTTAATATTAGTTAGTTGGGATTATAAGAAAAGTTGTTTCAATATGACCTAATTCTAAATATTTTTTTCTTCTGGTCCATAGCAAGAATAAGATTTTTCAAGCAAGTAACATTATGTCTGGAATATCCTAGCAAAAGCCTGGGTAGATTAATGTTTCAAAATACTTAAATACTTAGAATAAATTTCTGTTTTTCAAAACAAATATGAAAGCCTCAGTAATCATTTTTAATTAATTAAATATTCACACATATAATTATCAATTTCATACATTTAGTTCAAATGAAACTGTCTTAATATAAGAGAAATTGCTAGTAGGTAGTAATACTGTCTACTGTATTTACATTTTAAGTTTTCATGACTACCATCAAAGAGAATAATAAATAGATCCTCATGAGTAACGCTAAAAAAATGACTAACAGATCTTCAAAAAGTAAATTTTACCTTAAGAACTGAAATAAAATTATAGAACTACTTTCTTATTCTAATGATATATACACAAGCTTACATGAGTTTAGAGTTTGTTTGATTTCTTTACATGAAACCATAAGGAATTGGCCACAAACATTAATTTCCCTGATTTAGCTTGACATTTATCTCAATAAACAGGAGTAAAAGTCTTTATAAGTAAACCCCTTACATTTTAACTTTTGTCCTTTTCTTAGAGTTTTGGTAGTATTGACGTGGTTTTTACATAAGGACAGGGCAGTAAACAGTCCAAGCAATGTGTGGAAGTTCCTTTTTGGAAGCAGTTCGAAAGCCCATGTTTGTCGACTAACATTAATACATAATTTTGTTGGGCCCATGCATAAAAGAAGGATTTCATAGCCTAGAGAAATGTTAATTAGTCTTTCTTCTTCCTCAGGATGAGAGGGCCCCTCCAAGCTCCAAGGAGGGGGCGTATGTGTTGAGTCATTAGTGGATATGATTGGTCCTATATCTGTCCATTCTATAACCCACAATAAAAGGCGGGGGGGGAGGGTTAGGTATATAAGCCCAATAAGTGTGATCAATCAAGTCAGCCTGAGCAGGGGAAGCAAAAGCAAGCAAAGCAAGCATAGCGAAAGAAAATATTTTCAGGGTTCCCAGGCATTTCCCGTTGAGAAATCAGATTTTCACCTTGATTAGTAAGGAGTTTTATCTGTCCCCAAGTAGGGAGATCATAAAGTCGATGATGTCAAGCGCGGCGTTTTTTGGAAATTTTTAAAGCCGCCATGGCTTGTATTGGAATTTCTTCGTCTTGGGGTTTTTATTGTTTCGTCTCTAGTTTGAATGCTCGGGGCCCCCTTAGGTCAAATTTTCCCAAGAGGAAGCCGTGTGAGTTCGTTGGATCCATCTGGAGAAATAGAAGCATACCTCTTTCCCTGTAAAATTAGTTTCCTAGATTTCCATTGATAGTTAACCCATCTAGATACCAAATGGGCAAAGGAAGGGAGGTGTCCTTCAATGTCTCGAAATGTTTTTCTGCATTTGTCAAAATATCTCCTTGCGATAAGTTAAAAAAATTTAAAACAAATAAAGCTATATTAACAGTAGTTATAGAAAGAAAGGAAAGCGATAATGATGAAAACATTCTTAGGAAATATTTCAGTCCCAAAAAAATCATCTAGAGATCTGTTTGTGGACTGGTAGATAATGTCCCCCAAGAGGACACTAAAAAGCTTTTGTTTTAAACTGACCTTGACTTTTGACTACCTAAGCCTTTCCTCCTGAATGTTGTTTCCATGAATTTGTTTACTTCTGTGTCAAATGTATGAGCCACCATCTTGCTCAGCCAATGCTATTGTTTTTTCTTTTTCACATATGTAAATCAAACAGACCCAGTTTTGGCTTTAAGTTAACTTCTTGGTCTTTGGGTATCTTGGAACTGACAACACTGATGTTGTTAGAGACAGGTTTTTCTGGTTGATACAGTTTATGCCTCATGTTTAACAGATGAGACAGTCATTGGCCTAAAACAAGCCTTGTAGACATATGCACCCATTTAAAAAATATTTTTTCATTAGGCCCAGGTGTCAGTGGCACAGTCTGTCTAACGTAGAGTTCATCAGCTCCAACCAAGCAACGTGTCAGTAAGCAAGCCTGCCCTGACTCCCATGAGGTACCACAGTCTTATTGTCATCATTGACTAACCATGAAAATTTGGCTGTGGCTTTGAAATACTGGGTTGATTTCCTCCTCATTTAGTACATACATTTTTCCTGATATAAAAAGAAATGGGATCTAACTGTGTTTTAAGTGTTTTGTGTTATTTGGGGCAAAGCATTAGGAGCAAACACTCAAACGTTTTTTCCTAAATGAAATTACTGAAAAGCTGATGCAGAATAACTTGACAAATGAAACTCTGCTCACATCCAAATACCTGACCGTGTCCCCGGAAAAGAAACGCAGCCTCGCAGCTGCTGAATCTCTCTGTTCAGTGTGTCAAGGAAGATGATTATACTTTCAAGATAGACCTGAAAAGAAGGTGAATATTTTACACTTTTGATACTCTTAGGAACAAATAACTTATTCGGTAAATGGTGTCTTTTTTATGTTGTTTTTGTTTTGTATTGTGAAACAGGCACTGAAGCTGATGTTATTTTGTTTTAAGAATCTTATAGACTGGAAACAAATAAAGCTATATTAACAATAGTTACAGGCTTAAAGAATATATTCCATTGGAATCTAGTAAAGTCTGCTCTGGATAAAGAAGATAAAAGTGTTCCTGCGTATTCCCCCTTATTTAGTTTTTTATTTGTAGTTTCAGTGTGTAATGTGTTTGTTTAATTATGTCTTGTGTTGTGGATTATAAGGAATGTCTGTAATATGTTTAATAGATAATGAATGTAAAAATTGTTTGAACTGCTTAGAAATTTAGGCAGGGCCATTGTCTCTTTTTATAGACTTAGATATTCTCATTATTGCAAAGTAAGCTAACAGGTGGGTTATAACATGTCATGTAGTTTCGCCTCTGAGAGGTGTGGTCCGTATAAAAGAAGAATTTGTATCGATCAAGACATATAAGAAGAAAGAGGAAGAAAGTTCAGGGCAATGAGTTACATCCATTTGCCATAAAATTCTCTTTCATTTGTCATAAACCTTTTTTATGTTTTTGTATTTATCATTTTATTTTCCATTTCTTATATCTTTTCATTAAAAGCATACATCTTATTTTTCTTTAGCAACTATGAAGTGTCTTGTATATTAGTATTTTATAGATTGGTGAATATATTTATTATATTATATTATATTATATATTTATTTTTATATAAATATATATTTATATTTATATAGTTATGAATAGTCTAAAATCTCTTTAGTTTTTCTGTAAGAAAAACTTTTTATAAGAGGAAGCTGCTGCTGCTGCTGCTAAGTCGCTTCAGTCGTGTCTGACTCTGTGCGACCCCATAGACGGCAGCCCACCAGGCTCCCCTGTCCCTAGGATTCTCTAGGCAAGAACACTGGAGTGGGTTGCCATGTCCTTCTCCAATGCATGAAAGTGAAAAGTGAAAGGGAAGTCGCTCAGTCGTGTCCGACTCTTAGCGACCTCATGGACTGTAGCCTACCAGGCTCCTCCATCCATGGGATTTTCCGGGCAAGAGTACTGGAGTGGGTTGCCATTGCCTTCTCTAGTGTTCAGTAATTAATGTTTTAAAATCTTACTTTATTTGGAAATGATCTAGCTAGTTAATAAACTTTTGTCATTTAGTTTACTACAATTCTAGAAATTTAAGTTTCCCCAATCTTAAGACATTATTTTAGATAGACATTTTTTTAAATATAATTATTTTTAATAAAGTTAATCTAAAAGTTTTCATCTTATTTATATATTTATATATATATAAAAAGTTAGTTTTTTGTTCACAAATTTAGTTTTACCTTAAACCTAGGCATAATAAAAGTATTATACAATGTTGATGATTTAAGACATGTTTTAATTAGATTAGCAAACAATTATATTTAAATTATATTTATATTTAAATAAACATTATATTTAATATTGAATATTTTTCAGTTCACGTGAACTTGAATTTAAATAGAGCTCATTAACTTCATATTATCCAAAAACAAAGACATACATTGAAACATAGATAATTTTAGATAGACAGACAGACATAGTTTTCTGCTGGAAATATAAAATATCTTTTTGTCTTTTTTTTTTTTTCCACCAATTTGTTTATGGCTGGAGTCCCAGATAGAGTGGGCTGTGTATCCCAAGGACATGATAAGAGTTAACTTTAGGTTTTTTCTTAGGCCTGTTTTTATTTCCCAGGCAGAACTGGAGCTACAAAGAAATATTTTAATAAGTTAACCTTTTCCTAACTGCATGTGTAAGAAGAATCGGTTTTGCAATTTCAAAAAAGAGTTTACTTTAATCAGTTTTCTCTGGAGTGTAAAGAATATCATGGCCATTCAGTGTCAAAAATATCATTTCTCCTTTTTGTAGTTATAGTATATTATTAATGATACATGCATGAGGGAATTGTTGTCACATTGGATGTAAAGTCTTGGCTACAAAATTCTGACAAATAGTGGGACTGTTAAGCATACCTTGAAGTAACACAGTCTATCGAAATCTTTTATGAGGCCCGATATGATTAGGATAAGGGAGAGAGAAAGTGTAAAGATATATTAAAAAGGCAATCTTGTAAATCAGTAATAATAATGTGCCAATTTTGAGGATTAGTAGTAGGTGATGGGATCCCTGGTTGTAATGCACTCATAGGTTTCATAGATGCATTAACTTTTCTAAGGTCTGTTAAGAGATGCCATTTGTTAGATTTCTTTTTTATAACAAAAATAGGAGAGTTCCAAGGAGAGCAAGATTCCTCAATATGTTTTAATTCTAACTGTGTGTCTATAAGTTCTTTAGCAGCCTGTAATTTTTCTTTCGTAAGGGGCCGTTGTTCTGTCCAAATAGGCTCATCATTCTTCCAAGTGATTTTAATGATTGTTTTGTTTGTTAAATGAGTAGTGGCCCATAGGAAAAATGTGGAATGTATATCTGAGTTTGCCATTGCATAAGTAAGTGCCTTCTTATTAGATTAAGGGGTGCATCTATCACATAAGGTCTTAATGTTGCAGGCTGGCCTTTTGGTCCTTCACATGGGTAGATTTGAACATTTTGATAAATTTCTTGTATTTTGGTTTGAGAAATTCCTACAATTTGGCAAAAGAGTTTTTGTATAGGCCAGGATTTGGGCCATAAGTGTTTGGAAATAATAGTAATATTAATATTAGATCCAATGTCAAGAACCAGAAAATCTTTTACCATTAATTTTGATATTTATATTTGGTCAGGCATATTCAGATACCAATGATGTCCATAAGGACTGTTTTTGATCTGTATTGCTGAATTCATTTGTCCATACATTATTAGAGGAGTTAATAGAAATGTAAGGTAAAAGAAGTAATTGAGCAATTTTGTCCTCCTTTTTGAACTGTCATAGAATCTGAGATGACATCATAATTTGAATCTCTTCTTTATAATCTGAATCAATTATTATTCCAGGGTGAACAGTAATTCCTTTAGAAGTCAAACTAAACTGGCCAAGTAAAAGACCAAAGGTTTGTGGGGGCAGGGGTCCAAAAAGTCCGGTAGGTATTTTAGAAGGGACTGCTTGAGGGTAAAGGAAAAAATCATCTAGGGCTGGTATATCGATGGCAGCATTGCCGGATGTTGAGGGTTTGAGGCAAAAGATAGAATTTGCCCCTGGTTTTTGTTGAAGGGGACCTGGGGGGTCCCCTGTTTGGAGTTTCCTGGAATAGGTTTTCTTTCAATATCAAATTTAGATGTACAATCTTTGGCCCAATGCATTTCTCTATGGCAGCGAGGGCAAATTTTTGTAGGTTTTTTATTAGTCTTCTTAGGGTTGCTGCTAAGTCACTTCAGTCATGTCCGACTCTGTGCGACCCCAGAGATGACAGCCCCTCAGGGGCTGCCATTTCCTTCTCCAATGCATGAAAGTGAAAAGTGAAAGTGAAGTTGCTCAGTCGTGTCCAACTCTTAGCGACCCCATGGACTGCAGCCTACCAGGCTCCTCCATCCATGGGATTTTCCAGGCAAGAGTACTGGAGTGGGGTGCCATTGGGTCTAGTGGAGACCTGATAACCTCAATGTATAGAGGTTACCTGGAAAAACACTGAATAAATTTCTCAGGGCCAATTGTTTTTTTTTAAGGCTATATCTCTGAAAGTCACAATGGAGATCTGTAGGAAAATATGCACATTTTAATTGTACACAAAGCCTTTTAAGAAAATACTTCATGTAAAGCACAAACAAGATGCATTTTACACAACACTGCATTGTAAGGTAGTAAATCTAAACTGAAATCATATTATCTGTACATGAGAAGATTCAGTCTGTGGTGACCCCAAAGGGATGCATACATATAACCACTTTAGAAAGTTTTCAACACCTTGTAGAAGGGCTTTTGCTCCTGCTGTCTGCTTTGTTTTTAAACTAGACAGAATTAAACTACATTTTTAGTTTCTAAAAGTAATTTTCTCTGCTTTGAATTCAAATGTTTAAATTTATATATGGTTAGTTTTTTAAAAATCTGGTCCCTTTCAAGTAGAAAAAGGAAAAAATCCTAAGTTACATTTTTATAGTAAGTTGACAGTGTCTCTTTAACCCGAACCCTGAGCCCTCAACTCCTGAAGTTGCAGTTAAAGCATCACGTGGATGGAGTGTGCTGCAACAGTCAATGCAACTCTTGACAGTGTTGAGGGGGAAAAAAAAAATCCATTCATGGACATACTGAGCACCTACTATGAATGAGACAGAGCCAGGTGCTACCCCTGAGTAAGACCCAGCCCTCACTCTCAAAGACTGCTCTTCAGTGAGAAAACCAGGGAGCGTAAATACACTCAGTAGTGTTCTTCCACTTGACTTCACATTCCAGGATGTCTGGCTCTTAGCTGAGTTATCACACCATCGTGATTATCCAGGTCATGAACATCTTTTTTGTACAGTTCTTCTGTGTATTCTTGCCACCACTTCTTAATATCTTCTGCTTCTGTTAAGGCCATACCATTTCTGTCCTTTATTGAGCCCATCTTTGCATGAAATGTTCCCTTGGTATCTCTAATTTTTTGAAGAGATCTCTAGTCTTTCCCATTCTGTTAACAAAGCTAGTGGAGGTGATGGAATTCCAGTTGAGCTATTTCAAATCCTGGAAGATGATGCTGTGAGAGTGCTGCACTCAATATGCCAGCAAGTTTGGAAAACTCAGCAGTGGCCACAGGACTGGAAAAGGTCAGTTTTCATTCCAATCCCAAAGAAAGACAATGCCAAAGAATGTTCAAACTACTGCACAATTGCACTCATCTCACATACAAATAAAGTAATGCTCAAAATTCTCCAAGCCAGGCTTCAGCAATATGTGAACCGTGAACTTCCTGATGTTCAAGCTGGTTTTAGAAAAGGCAGAGGAACCAGAAATCAAATTGCCATCATCCCCTGGATCATGGAAAAAGCAAGAGAGTTCCAGAAAAACATCTATTTCTGCTTTATTGACTATGCCAAAGCCTTTGACTGTGTGGATCACAAGAAACTGTGGAAAATTCTGAAAGAGATGGGAATACCAGGTCACCTGACCTGCCTCTTGAGAAATCTGTATGCAGGTCAGGAAGCAACAGTTAGAACTGGACATGGAACAACAGACTGGTTCCAAATAGGAAAAGGAGTGTGTCAAGGCTGTATATTGTCACCCTGCTTATTTAACTTATATGCAGAGTACATCATGAGAAACGCTGGGCTGGAAGAATCACAAGCTGGTATCAAGATTGCCGGAAGAAATATCAATAACCTCAGATATGCAGATGACATCACCCTTATGGCAGAAAGTGAAGAGGAACTCCAAAGCCTCTTGATGAAAGTGAAAGAGGAGAGTGAAAAAGTTGGCTTAAAGCTCAACATTCAGAAAACGAAAATCATGGCATCTGGTCCCATCACTTCATGGGAAATAGATGGGGAAACAGGGGAAACAGTGTCAGACTTTATTTTTTGGGCTCCAAAATCGCTGCAGATGGTGACTGCAGCCATGAAATTAAAAGATGCTTACTCCTTGGAAGAAAAGTTATGACCAACCTAGATAGCATATTCAAAAGCAGAGACATTACTTTGCCAGCTAAGGTCCATCTAGTCAAGGCTCTGGCTTTTCCCAGTAGTCACGTATGGATGTGAGAGTTGGACTCTGAAGAAAGCTGAGCACCGAAGAATTGATGCTTTTGAAGTGTGGTGTTGGAGAAGACTCTTGAGAGTCCCTTGGACTGCAAGGAGATCCAACCAGTCCACTCTGAAGGAGATCAACCCTGGGATTTCTTTGGAAGGAATGATGCTGAAGCTGAAACTCCAGTATTTTGGCCACCTCATGAGAAGAGTTGACTCATTGGAAAAGACTCTGATGCTGGGAGAGATTGGGGGCAGGAGGAGAAGGGGACGACAGAGGATGAGATTGCTGGATGGCATCACGGACTCGATGGACGTGAATCTGGGTGAACTCCGGGAGTTGGTGATGGACAGGGAGGCCTGGTTTGCTGCGATTCATGGGGTCGCAAAGAGTTGGACATGACTGAGCGACTGAACTGAACTGAACTGAACTGAGTGTTCCTCCAAGGCCTCCCTTTTTAAATGGTTTTTATCTCCACAGGTAAAGCATCTTTCATTTTCCTTACTAAGGTAATAGCCATTGTCTCAACCAGCATTTGCATCTTATGAGTTTCTGATCTTAGATTGTGACAAGCCTTCAAATAATCAAAAATAGTCTTAAAACTGAAAAGACGAAGAAACCATCAGCATTAGAAACTGTGTGATTGCAAAGCCAGTAATTCAGAGAGCCTCTGTCGTGGAGGAGAGCGAGTAAGTGCTGAGATTTTGCAAATATGAGTCTGTGCCAAGGACTTATCATCATTGTTCAGAAGAGCATCGCCAGTTTTGGTGTCAAAAAACGTCTCAGGAGAGTCATTATCAGAATTGTTAGAGTTTGGCACTAATGAGCAACTTCACTTTCACTTTTCATTTTCATGCATTGGAGAAGGAAATGGCAACCCACTCCAGTGTTCTTGCCTGGAGAATCCCAGGGATGGGGGAGTCTAGTGGGCTGCCATCTATGGGGTCTCACAGAGTTGGACTGACGCGACTTAGCGGTAGCAGCAGCAGCTAAAGGAGAGACTTTTGGAGTTGCACCTGTTGGCAGAGGAGGAGCATTTGGAGTAACTGGGGTAGGATTTGTGGGAAAATTTTGAAAAATTTTATGTTGTTCTAATTGGGCCTTCTGTGAAGTTTTATCATTTAATTTATATTCATGTAATAGTGTTCTGTCTGTTGTTGAATATTGTGAGGGCTAGAATTACCTTGAAATGGCAGCATTACAGCTTTAATGAGAGCCCATAAGGGCCAGAAATCAACTGAATATTTTTTCCCTGCCTGGTGGCTCATTCAACATTTTCTTTGACCTGGTGCCAAATTTCTAAATCAAAACTGCATTTATCAGGGAACCAAGGATTACATTCAACCACTGTTTGAAAGCAAGGTTCTATTCATTGGCATGAAACCAAATGTCTCTGAACTTTAAACAAATGGTGAAGTAAAGTAGAGAAATGATGGGTCTTTCCAGCCGTTTGACCCGTGTCTTAGTACTTACCGACCTCAATAGGTCTTGAGTCACTCCGTCCCAAATGCCACATATACCAGAGTCCCTGTTCTGGGCGCCACCTGTTGGGGTCCTTTAATGGACCGGCACCTGGTAGTCTGGAGTCGACGATAAGAAAGTGAAAGAAAGAGCTGGAGGGAGGGAGAGAGAGGAAGAAAGAAAGAAAGACACAGGGACCCAAGGTCTGATGGAGCAAAGATGCTTTAATGATCTTTCTGTGAGTATACATAGGCTGTTGTACAAGAGATTTCTTTCGACAGTGATAAAGATCAGAAAACCAAACGTACAGCAACCGTTACCAAGGGAACCAGGGATTAATAATGGTCACAAGGTCAGGAATATCTCAAGAAAGAGGATCTAGACTAAGCAGTTTTGTCATAAGGAGAATGTTTACTGAAGGAGATTCAAGCCTGTCTCATCCTGTGACCTCAGTCCCAGGAGTGGCGTGCTGCTCCATTGGTTTCTGATAACAGAAACTAATAAGGAACAGAGGATTTATGAGAAACAGCATGTAGGAATCCTCCTGTTAATCATTCCTTGACAATTACTCAATTTCAGAAAACAAATAACCCAATCAAAAAATGGACAGAAGATCTAAAAGAATGTTTCTCTAACAAAGATGGCATATGAAAAGATGCCCCAAATTGCTAACTATTAGAGAAAGGCAAATCAAAACCACAATGAGGTATCATCTCACATCAGTCAAAATGACCATCATCAAAAAAACCTACAAACAAAAAACGCTGGAGAGGATGTGGAGAAAAGGGAACCCTTCTGCACTGTTGGTGGAAATATAAACTGATACAGCCACTATGGAGAGGAGTATGGAGACTTCTTTAAAAAACAAAAAATCTAGGAATAAAACTGCCATATGATCCAGCAGTCCCACTAGTGAGCATATACCCTGAGAAAACCCAATTCAAAGAGACACATGTACCCCAGTGTTCACTGCAGCACTATTTACAATAGCCAGGAAATAGGAGCGACCTAGATGTCCACTGACAGATGAATGGATAGAGAAGATGTGGTACATACATACAGTGGAATGTAACTCAACCATAAAAATGAACAAAATTGAGTCAGTTGTAGTGAGGTAGATCAACCTAGAGCCTGTTATACAGAGTGAAGTAAGTCAGAAGGAGAAAGACACACATATATATAGAATCTAGAAAAATAGTACCGATGAACCTATATATAGGGAAGGAATGGAGATGCAGACATATAGAATAGACTTGTGGACACAGCGGGAGAAGGGGAGAATGGAGCAAACTGAGAAAGTAGCACTGACATATACACACTGTCTTGGGTGAAATAGATAGCTAATGGGAAGTTGCTGTATAACTGAGTGAGCACAGCCTGGCACGACATGATGACCTGCTGCTGCTGCTGCTGAGTCACTTCAGTCGTGTCCGACTCTGTGCGACCCCATGGATGGCAGCCCACCAGGCTCCCCTGTCCCTGGGATTCTCCAGGCAAGAACACTGGAGTGGGTTGCCATTTCCTTCTCCAATGCATGGAAGTGAAAAGTGAAAGTGAAGTCGCTCAGTCATATCTGACTCTTAGCGACCCCATGGACTGTAGCCTACCAGGTTCCTCCGTCCATAGGATTTTCCAGGCAAGAGTACTGGAGTAGGGTGCCATTGCCTTCTCCGACATGATGTCCTAGAGGGGTGGAATGGGGAGAGGAGAGGGAGGCTCCAGAGGGAGGCAATATATAATTATGACAGATTCCTGCTGTTGTGTGGCAGAAACCAACACAATGTTGTAAAGCAATTTTCCTCCAATTAAAAAACAAATTTAAAACATTCTGGAGAGACTGGAGAAAAAAGAACTCTCCTACACTGCTGGTGGAAATGTAAATTGGTAGAGCCACTAGGAAGAACAGTATAGAGGTTTCTTAAAAACTAAAAATAGAGCTTCCACATGATGCTGCAATCCCACTCTTTGGCATATATCCAGAAATGTAATTCAAAAAGGTTCAGTTCAGTTCAGTTCAGTCGCTCAGTCGTGTCCGACTCTTTGCAACCCCATGAATCGCAGCACGCCAGGCCTCCCTGTCCATCACCAACTCCCGGAGTTCACTCAGACTCATGTCCATCGAGTCCGTGATGCCATCCAGCCATCTCATCCTGGGTCGTCCCCTTCTCCTCCTGCCCCCAATCTCTCCCAGCATCAGAGTCTTTTCCAATGAGTCAACTCCTCGCATGAGGTGGCCGAAGTACTGGAGCTTCAGCTTTAGCATCATTCCTTCCAAAGAAATCCCAGGGTTGATCTCTTTCAGAAAGGACTGGTTGGATCTCCTTGCAGTCCAAGGGACTCTCAAGAGTCTTCTCCAACACCACAGTTTACATGCACCCTAATGTTAATAGCAGTACTATTTACAATAGCCAAGACATGGGAGCAACCTATGTGTCCACTGACAGGTAATGGATAAAGAAAATGTTATTCTACACACACACACACACACACACACACACACAATGTTACTCAGCCATAAAGAAGAATGAATAATGCCATTTGCAGCAAAATGGATGCACCTAAAGATTATTATCAAGTGAAGTAAGCCAGACAGAGAAAAATATATATATGTGAAATGTCATCACTTATATGTGGAATCTTAAAAAAGGAAATGTATTAATTACAAAATAGAAGTAGACTCACATAGAAAACAAACTTATGGTTACCAAAGAAGAAAGTTTTGGGAGAGGGATATATTAGGAGTATGTGATTAAAATACACACACTACTATATTTAAAATAGATAACCAACAGGAATCTACTATATAGTAAAGAGACCTATATTCAATATCTTGTAATACCCTATAATGGAAGAGAATGGAAAAAAGAAAATACAACTGAAACACTACACTGTCCACCTGAAACAAATACAACCTTGTAAATCATCTATGTTTCAATTAATTTTTTAAGAAATAAAAAAAATAGGTAAATACTTTGGGGCAACTAATAAGTAGCATAGGAATCTTAGTTGTCTATAAAATTATGTCAGATTTAACTTTTAAAAAGAAGTTAAAGCCAAAATAAATAGTCTATTTAAAATAATACAAGCTCAAAATCATTTTTTAGATGCCTACCATGTGTGTGGTATGCTCTGTGTCAGTCAATGCATACCAAGCCAATGTTTCCTAAAACACAAGGTCTTCAATCATCAGTCTAAGAATGACCTATGGGGAAAATCAGGAAAATCTAATCAAACACTTGAGTTCAACATGAAAAATAACTTAGAATCTCTAAGAAAAGTTAACTATTGGTGCTTAGTAGTTAACAGTAGCACCAGATACATATCTTTTTAATTCAGAACTCAATAAATATTGTGCAGATAAAGGAAAGGATCAGATGGAGGAATCAGCAATGATACTGCAATTCTTCCATAATGAACTAATTAGGACCTACTACAATATTGTAAGCAGTTTTAAAATTCCTTTTTAAAGATCAGTTAATAGAAAAAATAAGTACAAGAAAAATTATAGTAAAGGACAGATGAGCAGTATCATTTCAAAATACTAGAAACTGCCCACCATCACCGTGTTCACTAAGTCACTGAATTACATTATTTTTTCCAAGCCATAATTATACAACTTGGTGAACAAATTATCCAGATATTTGGTACACTTCTTTGCTTCTAATAGCAATCATTTGAGCAGGTGACAAATCACTATTAGCAAAATGGAAAATAAAGTTTTAATATATGGAATTATAATAGTTGGAAATTTATTAACCACACTGAAAAAAATGTTGGCTTTGACTGGAAATTGAATGTTTTATAATACCTTTAAGGTTTGAGACTGATTATTGGTGGATGCTCATTATTCATGATACCACTAAAATTAATACAGATAGCTCATACTTTCCTCTATTTTTAAAGTACTATTTCCAAACATATAAGAATGTCTTAAAAGATCTTTGACCTACACTTGCCTTTTCGTAATGGAGCACCCAAGATATTTATTTATTTAATCTTAGAGGTGTCTTGCACAGTAATGCTTCTAAAATACAAAGTTCTTTTTTACTGAAGAATATTGGTACATAACATTATATAACTTTCAGGTGTACATCATTATAACTTGATATCTGTATACACTACAAACTAATCACCACTAAAGGTTAAGTTACCATCACATCCCATACAGCTGACCCCCTTCACCCATTTTGCCCATCCCCCAACATCCTTTCCCCTGTCTCCTCTTTGTTATCCGTGAGTTTTGTTTATTCCATTTTTTAAGACTCCACATGTGAGTGAAATCATATAGTATTTATTTCTAAATGAGTTTTTTTTAAGTTCTGCATTACACTGTCTGTTTTTAAAACAATTGTTCAATTTCTATGTTTCTGCAAAAAGAAGCAAGCATTCCAATTCTCTTCAAAGTTAGCACCAGGTCCCCAGCTCTCACTCAGATGGCTGGAGACAGAAATACATAGTTTGGAATGTCATCCAGTGATATATTCTAAGTTAAGGATTGATATAAACACACTGTCTTCTTATTTTTCTGGCCCTTGGAAATACTTCTCTTTAGTGACAGAGTGCTTTGAACTCTGCCAGGCTTGATCCATTTCTCCTAGTTTATGAGAAAAGTAAAATCAACAAAATTCTCCAGACTGTATGTTTTCAGGAATAGCAATTGCTCCAACATTTCTCTTAGATTTGCAAGACAGCAAGAACCGACTTCCCAACAAACTGGCTTCTTAATTTCATCTTGTTCTGACAGTAGAAGAACAATGAACTCAGTGATGCTGAAGCAACACTCAATCACAGAAAAGAAAATTTTAGTGACCATTCTGTCACTCACTGAGCTAGGCTCAAGACTAATGAATTTCTGCCCTACAGTGAAACACTTGCTCTTATGTAAGAGTAACTCCTGATGTTTAACTCATGAAATCTTGCCAAGTAACATAAGGATCAACTTATGAAAGGGTATTTTTATATCAGTTGTTTTCATTTTTATTTTGTCTTCAAGTGCTCCATGTAGAGAAAATGAAAAAAAAAAAAGAAGTTGGATGTAACCATCCCATTTTTCTCCACTAAATTGCCTGTTTTCTAAAATTACAAGTCTTCCTTTACTTTCCCTTTTTTATTCCTCTTGGAATCTGTCTTCTGGACCCAATCATCCGGGCCTGAGGGTCATCACACACTTTCTGATTCCCTATTGTTACCTTTTGGGCTTTCCCAGTGGCTCAGACGGTAGAGTCTGCCTGCAATGCGGCAGACCGGGGTTGGATCCATGGGTCGGGAAGATCCCCTAGAGGAGGAAATGGCAACCCACTCCAGTATTCTTGCCTAAAAAAACCCCATGGACAAAGGAGCCTGGCAAGCTACGGTCCATGTGGTCACAGAGTTGGACATGACTGAATGAGCATACACACAATCTATTCTCACCTTCTGCATTTTCCTGATGAGACTATTAAATACAATCATACAATTCAGAACATTGCTAAGACATTTCCTAATGTATCATCTTTGTTAGTTTCAGGAAATATATATCTGCAGACTGTTTACTGATAGAAATACAACCTGCTTCATTAGCTTGTTTTGTTGTTTCTGTGACACAGTGATGGCTCCTGGAAGCCCTACAGAATGTGGGATTTTATTCTGATACTATATATCTAGCACTTGCACTGTGGAAAGGACAGTAATTCCCATTAGGACCAGAAAAACCTGAGGTTAAGCTTACACCAAAAACTGAACTTTACTTTAAAGAAAGGTGGCAGCTTCCAAATTCAGCACAAAGTGGGAGTGTCAAGTTGCTGCAGAAACTACTGTCTTCTGGAGACTGATGACCAGTATGATCCCAGAAGCAGTTTTTTATTCTCATGAGATGGCTTGCTAAGATATTTCTGAGAAGAAGCGGTGGGGCTGCAGAAAAACATGCTCTTTTGCTTCCTGGTAACTACTTGCAGAAGTTAGTAGGAGTCCATGAGACCAGACACAGAGCAGGAATCCGGATGGCCTTCCCTGGACAGAGGATCCTGGTGGACTACAGTCCAAGGGGTTGCAAAGAGTCAGACATGACTGAGAGACTCACACAGACACAGCCATTGAATTAGTGGCTGTAGAAGATATCAGTGGGTTATCCAGGAAGAGGGATATTTCATGGGTGAAGCTTTGGTCTGCTTCTATTATATTCATGTTCACTCCCTAAATGCAGGATGAGCATCACAAACAGAAACCACTCCCGGGTATTCCAAGGGTAAAACTTAGTTCCAACCTAAAACTTTCAAAAGTGTTATATGCTCATCTAGCAGTGACGTCAGCAAGGCTGAGAAAAATAAAACGTCATTTCTCCTTTAGGGAAACCAGCTCTATTTCCTTCTACGCCATAGAGAATGGTATTAACCCTAAACAGCACATAATGTTTAAAGAATGGAGGAATAAACTATAGTTTTTGCTACCAGCAGCCTTCATATATGATTCCTATGGTGTTGTCCTACAATCACCTATTTCCGAATTACCAATGTGGTTACTAAAAATGCAGATTTCTGGTCCATGCACCAGACTGTGAATCAGCATCCGTGTGTGTTCATACCCAGGCACACACATGTCCCGCAAGCTTCCCCTGTTAATCCTACTTCACGCTCTTAGAGTTTGGAGACCATGACTCCATCGAAGAGGAACAGTGGTTAAATCTGCCACTGTCTAGCCTTGTAAATTTTAGCATTTTACTTAAAATTCATATAATATGATCTACTCTGCTAGCCAACAGATTCATTAATTTTGAGAAATAAGAGAGAAGAGCCCAAGGTGTCATGTCAGATAGAGGTATAATTACCTGGAAGAGACTAGTGTGGTGACCTACACCAGCTAAACTGCCTGAAGGCAGCGGTGTGCAGAGACAAATGTTGAGGTAACATGGCTTTTTTTAATGTACTCAGGGGAAAGCATTTTAATTTTATAAAATGTTATTTAGCTTTTCATGTTATGCTATCTCTTGCCTTCATCCCATAAATTTGGGTAGACTAATGTCTAATATCTATACATTTTCATGAGGAGGAAGAATGCGATTTACCAAAGATTCGTGTGTTCTGCCTATTTAATATATTCTGCACAATTAAAATGTCTAGGGAAGAGCTTGAGCTACCACAAATGAGAAACGGTATAAACATTTGAATGTTGCTACAGACTGAACTAATGAATATTTTACTCTCAACAGCTGCTTCATAATCCTTCTGCCTAAAAGCCATGAGATTACTAAATGCAATTTCACCTTCTCTGGGGCTTTGCACTCTTGTATATGTAAGAGCCAAATCTCTTTGGTATTCTACTAATAAAACAAAAGGCAGCAAAAGCAGCCATAATTGAAGTCTCTGAGACTAAGTAAATCCCAAACCTGTTCATGTGCTCTTTCCTGCTACAACATCCAGTTCAAAACTGGGCCTGCATTGTCCTTTTGATGCCAGGAGAGCTCCTGGGATGAAGGAACTCAGTGGCCACTAACTCTAATGTAGATATGCTGGGAAGTGACATGCACTCAGTTTAGAAAAAGTGATTCAATAAAAGAGCACATTTTTAATAATAATAGAAAACATGTATTGATTATGTGACTGGCCTTAAAACGTCATCCCATTTCATTCTCACAACACATCTATGATGTAGATATTCTCTCCATTTTCTTAGAGAAAGACTAAGGCCTGTGATGAATGTCACAGTGTGTGTGCTAAAATTCATATTAGGCAGTCAACCAAGGTTTACTTGGCTCCAGATATCATAAGTTTAGCTACTACAAAAAGATAAACCTGATGGCATTAATGGATCTATCTTTGTTAGCAAACGAATTCTTTGAATTGAATCAGATTTCTGTTAGTCATTATTATTTTTCTTTCAAATCTAGGAATCATCCTAATTTAAGGGACTATACCTTTAAGGCATGTAGTAAGGTGGTCAGCAAGTATTTGTTGGATGTCCCCCCAGTACTTAGAGGACCTGTCAGGTATTTCAAACCCCAAACTCTCTTCCTTATGATGAATAAACATGAGTATTATTCTCACATGAGTTGCTCAGCAATTCTTCATAGGTAATTTGTCACGATTTGCAATTATAAAAACATAGCTTATACATTATTTTTGAAAGAGTATGAAGTTAAGGGGTGGTCTATCAGACCAGGCTCACTTCTGACGCCAACTGCAAGTTCAATAATTTACTATAAAGACTCAGAGAAATCACTGGAATCTCTTACACTCATGATGATGATTTAAGATACAGACTGTGTTGTTGTTACTAAGTCGTGTCCACCTCTCTGCAACTCCAAGGACTGCAGCCTGCCAGGCTCCTCTGTCCATGGGCTTTCCCAGATAAGAATACTGTAGCAGGTTGCCATTTCCTTCTCCAGGGGATCTTCCCAATCCAGGGATCAAACCCACATCTCTTGCATTGGCAAGCAGATTCTTTACCATTGAGCCACCAGGGAAGCTCCAAGGATACAGATTAAGTTATGTTTAAAGATATAGTTAAAATCAGCCAAGAGAAGAGGCACATAGCATAGAATGAAGGAGAGATTCCAAGGGCTTCAAGTTGCTTTATCTTCATGGAGTCATGGAAGGCATTATTTTCCTAGCAACAGTGTATGATTATACACATGGAACATTGCCAACTAAGTAGTGGTGTCAAGAGTCTTTACTTGAGCTCGATGGTTTACCATCTACATAGGTGTCCTCTATTTCCAGACACTGGCGGTCAAGCTGATACCATATGACTCAAAGTTTCTACCATAAATATCATTGTTAGACTGTTTGGCATATCCCAAAACCCTCAATCACACAAAGACACTACTCTGAGGCATGGCATTGCAAGGGCTTAGAGATTACCTCCCAGAAGCTGAAGGGAGAAGGCAGCCCTCTCTTGGGCAAGGTGCAATTCATCACTACACAAAGGGTATAAAGAAAACCCAAGGTTTTTCAAGAATACTATTTTTGCTTGCACTCTGATATATTTTCTAATGTAGAAAACTTTGTGCCAAGATATGAATGTGAACATCATCTTCCAGCCATGTTGTTACTTCACGAAAACTGTATTTTTTAAAAAAAAATAGAGCTAACTTGGAAGGCAGCCAAGAACTGCAAGTGTAAGAATATATTAGCAAGCTATTTTAGAGAACAATGTGCAATAATAACTATACCATGTGATCAAATTAGATAATCTAAACATGGAGGTAGGTTTTAGAATTTCTTTGGTTTGGGATTCTGCCCAACAACTAGACTTTGAAATCAGGCCTCTCCTGCATAGTTGTGCCCGAAATCAACTTCCTCTTAATTCTACCATCTTTTCCTCCGCCATTCCAGACTCCTCGCTATTCATTCTTTTGGCTATCAAGTAAATAGGTGTTTGTCCATCTGGAAGTGCAAGTTTTCCTCCATTCTGAGCATTTCCAAATATGCTGAAGTCTCAAAGGCTTATGTGTTGTTCCAGTTATTTTAATGATTAGGTTTTTGAGTTGAAAGCAACTTAATTCCAATTAATTTGAACAACACACACACACACACGGAGACTCCCTTGTAATTTCTGTTGATTAAGCCACCCAGTATGTGCTACTTTGCATCAGCAGTCCTAGCAAACTAATATAGACTAAGTATGTATTTCTGGCCATTTAAATATCATGTTTCATAGTTGACTCATCTGGTTGGTCACAGTACAGTACAGTTCACAAAAAGAATTTTCTCCTTATTATATGCAACTTCAGGCTCTTATTACCATTCATTACTATTCATTACCATTCATCAGCCTACACTTATTGGTTTCTATGGTCATCATAGGTTTTATCCTGTGTGGCAGGTAAATGTGATTACCATGAGATTCTAGGCTAATTAGTCATGTTAGACCTAAAATCCTTAATTTCAAATATTGTACTTTGCAGACCCATATTTGTATTAGATTCTTTTAATAGAGCCCACCTTTGTTTTAAAAAATCCATCTTTTGATTCATTTTTATATTCTCCTTTATTTTTAACATATTAGGATTATTTTGAACTCAACATACTAAATTCAATATTTATATCACCTCTAGGTCCTTATTTATTTTCTGTTTTATCTTATTTGCTCTTATTCTGCTTATTTGCATGTCTAATACATTTTTAAGTGGTGCTAGTGGTAAAGAACCCACCTGCCACTATAGGAGACATGAGACCCAGATTCGATCCTTGGTGGAGGAGATACCTTGGAGGAGGAAATGGCAATCCACTCTAGCATTGCCTGGGAAATCCCATGGATACGAGAGCCTAGTGGGCTACAGTCCATAGGGTTGCAAATAGTCGGATATAACTGAAGTGATTTAGCACAGACATCATAAATGATACATTGTAGAAGTTCTGAAAAATATTATCATCTTTTAGAGAATGTCAATTATTTTATTTGACAAGCAATTAAATTGGACTTCCCTAGAGCTCAGATGGAGAAGGCAATGGCACCCCACTCCAGTGCTCTTGCCTGGAAAATCCCATGGACGGAGGAGCCTGGTAGGCTGCAGTCCATGGGATCGCTAAGAGTTGGACACGACTGAGTGACTTCACTTTCAATTTTCACTTTCGTGCATTGGAGAAGGAAATGGCAACCCATTCCAGTGTTCTTGCCTGGAGAACCCCAGGGATGGGGGAGCCTGGTGGGCTGCCGTCCATGGGGTCGCACAGAGTCGGACATGACTGAAGCAACTTAGCAGCAGCAGCAGCATAGCTCAAATGGTGAAGAATCTGCCAGCAATGCAGGAGATCTGGGTTCAATCCCTGCATCAGGAAGATCCCTTGAAGAAGGAAATGGCAATCCACTCCAGTATTCTTTCCTGTAGAATCCCTTGGACAGGGGAGCCTGGTGGGCTGCAGTCCATGGGGTCACAAAGAGTTGGACATGACTAAGTGACCAGCACACAAGCAATTAAATTGCTTAAGGATCTCCCTGATCCTCCCACAACTTGATTCTAGTCTTTGTTAGTGTGAGTCTGTCTCACTTTTGCCCTTTCTCCTAGAGTCTAGCACTCAAAGCATACACCTAGCATTCTCCCAACTTTTAGGATGTGATGTTTCAACAACAATGACAACAAGCCCAAGATATTCATCAGTTGGACCTAAACTTTAATGTCCTGAAAACTGCGAAACCTCTGAAATTCCTGATTATATTTTAGCCTCCCTGCAGTTTTCTCTGCTCCATCTCTTGAAATTATATTCTGTGAAAGTGCAGTTTTATGAGATAGCCAAAGACTCAGTGTGAATTTTTATGTAGATTTTTGAAGCTCCTTCTCTAAAGCTCTCTCCTGTCTAATACCGTATATCTCAAATCCTAATCATTAGTGTAACTCAAAATAGACTCCCTGTTTCCTCTGCCAGCAAAACTTCTGTTTTCTTCTTGGGCTGTTCCCCCATATAGTGATTTGGAAATTGCACCCAGGAAGAAACCAGGGGGCATCGAGGATATAGCTCACGTGCTTCCCTTTTTCAGAGTTCTTAGTTTTGCATAGGTTGATGCCCATTTCCTGCACATAATTGTTTTATATATTTTTTCCATATTTATATACATTCTGGTGGAAGGAAAAGTCTGATACAAACTGTTCAATCATGGCCAAATTTTAAGGTCATGCATAAAATTCTTCAGTACAGAGTTAAGTGTTCATGATTCATCTCCTTGCTTTTCCATATCCCCTTCTCTCTTCTATTTCTAGATCTTACTAACTATAACATAATAAAAGTATATTTCCAGTGGATACTTCTGATAATAACTATAGACCTGCTGTTCGAAGAATCAACACACTATCATCCTAGAGAAGAAAACTTATAATACCTTGACAGAAGGAATTCTAATCAATGAATAAATTGATACTTAGATTTCCTACCTACTGTGATGCTCTGGGAAATATGAATTATAAACAGCTTTCATCATTGCCTAATTACTTAAATGCAACCTTATGGAAAGATATAACCAGACAAAGAATAAAGACAATAGTACAAACACATCATGGAGGTACAAAGTTAATTTCTTAGGTTAAGTTCTAGGTCTAAGGTTAGCAAACTCTATGTAGCTTCCCAGATTTGCATATCCCATGAAGAGGCACACTTTGGCCAGCCACACATCCTTCAGTTTTATTCCAGGGTGAGGACACTGATCTCAGGTCCTCTCGTCTTTTCAGAAAGGATGGGTGTAGAGAGAAGACATCCACACTGAGTAGAAAGAATCCTGGTCTTCACAGTTGGAGAGACAGGCTTTTTGTTCTCAGATGCCAATTGCCAGGTAAGCTTGCACATGCATGTGCTCACAGCTGGAGACCTTGAAGCTCTGCTGGACAAAGCAGCTAGTCAACCCGATAGAGAAAACTGGAGTGCCTCTCCGTAGATAGCAACTGCCAATGGGTTATTATTTCACTGTTATCATGAAGGCTTTTTATAGCAGGATCTTTGTTTCTGGTTCAGATACAAGTACCTCTAGGAGAGGCATTACGGATTAGTCAGTTACACTCAGAATGATGCCTGTCTTGGTCCCTTTTCTAATTACTTGTTTTGCTAGTTTAGAGACAGTGGGCAAATTCCATGGGCTATGTAAGGAAAGTCAATAGAAAGACAAACAAAGGAATATGCAGAAAGAGGTTTGGAGGCTTGAGGAAATAGCTTCAGATCGAGCCATTTGAACTCCTACTGACATATCTGGGTGTTCATATTGACATCTTATTAAGAGCATATGGGTATAAGTAGTGTTGTATATCTCACTTAACACAGGGGTTTTCAATTTGGGCCTACACAGAAGAACTGCCTAAGAAGATTTTAAAACTCTAGGTGTCCTAACTATATCCCAAACCAATTACATCCGAGATGCTGGAAATAGGGCCCAGCAAGCTGTGATTTTTAAATCTCTACAGGTGATTCCAATAGCAGCCAAGGTTGTGAACCATTTACTTACATTCTCTTGGCTTCAACTTTCTTCTGTAAAAATAAACATCAGTTAGATGGTCCCTGAATGTCCTTCCTGTCCAAGGTCTTCAACTCTATACTCTTCCAGGGAAAAATTTCCTTTAGTCAGTCTTCTGCTTTCTTTGCTCATAAAACTTGAGGAAAACCCAATGAGATGATTTTTGCTTTAGTTTTGTACAAATCTTCTCCAAACATTATATTGTTTCATAAGATGTTTGCCATCTTTTCTTACCTAGTCATTTATCACAGGAAAAGGAGAAAGAGCTATTATCGGTCCAAAGATAATCACAAGCCTGACACGAACTATTTCATAAAAATAAACATTTTAGAAGTGGGGTGAACCCCTTTGCAAACACAAGGAAGCACTAGTCTCTTGACAACTTACTATTGCAAAAATTGTGGGTAAGTGGTTTCATAATTAACAGGTCTGTACTTCATATATATAAAACAAACTGTTTTCCTTTTAAAAATGAAGTATAGTTGATTTACAAAGTTGTATTAATTACTGCTGTACAGCAAAGTGATTCAGTTATACATATATGTTTTTTTAATATTCTTTTCCATTATGGTGTATCAGCAAAACTGCTTTCATGACTCATTTGCAGAAGACTTTGAGGCCTCTTGTTTAAGTCCTGCCAGTGCTCAGTTCTCCTCCTTTCACTCTCCTCCAGAGCAGATGTGTGATGGTAAATGCCGTGACTGGCCACATGGGCCTTTAGGGAAAGGCTCTGGGAGAAAGAAAACCTAGAGGCAGGCCCTTCTCCACAGCACATTCACCTGCTGTGAGTCATTCAGTCCACATCAGTCATTTTTAGTCACAGCTCCTCGCCTCTCACAGATGTGTTATATAAGAACTGTATCATGTGTATGGCACCCCAAGGTGCCGTAAAGCAAGAAATTGAATAAATATAGAATGTTTACCTTGCCAGAAGGCAGCATCTCAGCATTCAAAAGGGAGATGCCAAGCCACCTGCTAAGGTCAAGTGGCTTATAATCTAAAGCAAATGGCCTCTATTCAAGACAAATAGTGTAACATCTTCCACCCCCCAAAATCTTCAGTCTGGTCCAGCCACATTCTCCTTACACATATCTGCATATTTAGGCCTTCCCACCTTGTTCACAGCTTTCCTGATGGCTCATTGGTAAAGAACCCACCTGCCAATGCAGGAGATGTGGGTTCAATCTCTGGGTCAGGAAGATCCTCTGGAGAAGGAAATGTAACCCATTCCAGTATTCTCGCCTGGGAAATCCCATGGACAGAGGAGCCTGGTGGGCTACAGTTCACAGTGTTACAAAAGAGTTGGACAGACTTAGCAGCTAAAACAATGCCACCACCACTCTTGTTTACCATTTTGCTCCACCAGCAAGATCTTCTGTCTTTATTATTCTGCTTTCACTTCATTTTTCTGCCCTGTCTGTCCTGATCCCTCAGTCCTAGCTCCCACCATGGAAATCATAACTTAATCATAGCCCCAAGTAGATGTGTTCATCTCCGGTTACACTTTTATGGCTCTCTCAGTCTCAGGCCTTGTCATTTAATCCCTTGCAATTGGACTCTTCAAATGGTAGTCATTTATTTGACTGGGTTAAACTACTATACATAAAAATATGTACAACCTGTCATTCAAGTTCCAATTTACTTAATAGCACCTACCATTTTTCAGCATTTACAGTGTACCAAGATCTAAACTAAATGTTATTCATACATTATTTTTCATAATTCTTCCAAATTATCTGCAAAATAAATTTTGTTAACCCAGTTGAGTAGAAGACAACCAAAGCTTGGAGAGGTAAAATAACTTGCTCAGGATCACAAAGCCTGGATTCAAACGCGGGCCTGCCTTGATCTAAAGCTGATGCTATTACTCACTACACTGCACTTGTTCCTCTTGCTCTCATCAACCTCCATGAAACATTTTCCTTGATTCCACAATAGAGCAATGTCTCCCAATCTAAACCAAACTCCCCTTCAGAACATATCTTGGCATACTTTGTGTTGTCTTCATTGCTGTTTGTTTTATATTGCTCTTTAATGGTAAATAAGTATGCTTAATTTCCTTCCCTAAGTATATTATCACCCTACTAAAGCCACAGACCTATTCAAAAAGCCTAAACTAATGCACCCATATTCTGTAGACATACACAAAAACTGGTACTTATAACATGAGTATATGTTGTTGATACCCTTTTATCACTGAGTGTATTTTTATGTACAGTAGACTAACCCAGCCAACAAATTATTCCCATTTGAAGAATGACAAGGCCTGAGTTTGAATGGCCATGAAGGTGTGACCAGAGATGAACATGTTTAATTCTGGGATACTAGATTATGATTTTAAAAGTTGCAGGCATGCTCCGTTGCTTCAGTTGTGCCTGACTCTTCACAACTCTTTGGACTGTAGCCACCAGCCTTCTCTGTCCATGGGATTCTCCAGACGAGAATACTGGAGTGAGTTGCCATGCCCTTCAGGGGATCTTCCAACCCAGGGATCGAACCCATGTCTCCTGCGTTGCAGGAGGATTCTTTACCACTGAGCCATCAGGGAAGTCCTTTAAAGTTGATGTGAGCCATCAAAATTTAACAAAGCATTCCTTTCCCATAATGTAAAAAATAATGTCTGCTAAAATATTGACATTAGTATTCTAAATATGTATGAGTCATAATAGTTCCCAATCAGCTATTAATAGTTACTAGTGTCTTCTTTGTACAGAATGTTTCCATAGCAACATACCACATCAATTTTCCAAAGTAGAATCAGACATAAAATAAACTAACATAGTATTTTACATTTCAAGGATAAGGAACACTAGGTCTATCAATGCAAAGAGATTTTGTGGATTAAAAACATATTTAGAAAATTCAGAAGGAAAAGCACTGTAACCAGACAAACTTAGAAAATGGAGGAAAAACTTGTAGTTTGAACAAAATAGATAAAGTTTTAAGAGGTGAGACCAAATTACATAAATGAATACTTATTGATGAAATGAAACAAAACCTGATACTGAGAGATAAAATAAATGGCACCCAGGAGACTCTAACCCCAAAGAGACTTCGTGTACCAACTACAATATACGTTTCTTAAATACAAGAGGAATAAAGGTTACCTGCTCTGGTTTCCTGATGAAATTACCCCAAAGCTCATTTTTCTAATTCTAAAACTCTTGACTAAAAATGCTCAATCTCTTATTTGGGAACGCAAATGGAATACACTCAGTGATCATTGTATTTGCTCAGTTGGGAACAAGCCCTGTGTACTTCCTCAGTAATGCACCCTATCTGGGTAATGGAAATATGAAGCCACTACATAGACATCAAAACTGGGAGATGGACCTCACTCTTGTCCACCATTTCACTGTGTTATCACAAAGGGTATTCTTCCATATTTATGAGTTTGCTTCCCTTGGTATAGAAGGAAATACCACCCACTTACTTTCCTTCAAAGTTCTCAGGGATGACTCATAAAAAAGGCTCTTCAGTTTAGCCAGTGCACTAAGGTATTTTCAATAATAAATAATTTTTTTAAGCTTGCAGAAACTTTCATCTGCATAGACACTTATCTAGAATCTCAACTGACCTTTCCTATGCCCCTAAAACTTTTCAGAATTATAGCTGGAGGTGCCCACTGTTTCCTGGCCTCTCTATAGCTATAAATTTTCTAGCCATGTGATCTTACAGTCAACTAGGTTTGGTAAAAGTGCATCCAGATACAGCGTCCATGAGCCATGTTCAAATTTCAGCTCTGTCTAATGTTAGCTTCCAAGTGACCCTGACTAAACCAAGCATGTCTCTCAGCCTCAGCATCTTTGTCTATAAAAAGAGGGAAATAATACCTGCCTGCACTTACCCACAGTATTGTATTGAGGCTCAGATTAAAAAGGATGCATAAATGCTGTATAAAGCACCTTTGTAGCAGGATTGTTCATACGAACTCAAGAGTTTCTCGTAATCCTTTCTTTCCTATCAGTCAGCAATAACTGTTAAGATTTTCTTCTAGTTTTTTCCTAGAGTATGTATATATGTGTTTAAGTACATGTATAGATATACAAAATACATGCATTTTATTATGATACATGCATGTATTATGACATATGTATGTGCCGCTAGGTTTGGAGGAGGAAATGACAACCAACCCCAGTATTCTTGCCTGGAAAATCTCATTGACACAGGAGCCTGGTGGGCTATAATCCATGGGGTTGCAAAAGAGTTGAGCATGACTTAGCAACTAAACAACAACCCATAGGTTAATAAAAGTTCTCCCAAAGCATGGTTAGTAGCAATTTATGTCTATCATATATTATATATAACAAAGTATGATATATACTCACATATATTTTCAGGTTATTAAAAATTATTTCTTAGCATGGTTAATAATGGCTGCATCTGGAAATATGTTGATTAATAATATTGCCATGTGAATAAACTATAGTTTACTTGATCATTCCCTATTTTTAACTCATTAGGAATACTTGTTCCCAGTTTTTTGTTTGGCTTTGGTTTGCTTTGGTTGTTTTTTGTTGCTGACGTTACTGGGTTTATTTGCTATTACAAATAAGATTTTGGTAAATATTCTGTGCAAAAATCTTTTTATGAATCACTAATTCCACAGAGGTGATTTCTAGAACTGAGATTACTGGATCAAAGGGTATGAACTTTACTAAGGCTTTTGCTAGGATATTGTAAGATATTCTTAAAGTATGGTACTTTCCCACAATATTGAAGTGAGATTTAGATATTCTAAAAGAAAACCAATTTTATAGTAGTCTTGTCAGGATTACCTATTCTAATTATTACCAATAAAATAGGCCAAAAAAAAGCATCTCTTCATTATTTGTTTCATGATTACTAGTGAAATTTGAAAACTCGTCCTGTTTATTGATTTTAATTACTTCTGTGAATTATCTCTTCTCATCCTTATTCCATTTTCAATTTCTTTATTGGCATATAAGTGCTATTTAAGCCTTGAGAAATTAATTTCTCAGTTGTCATAGCATACAATTTTCCAATGCATCATCTACATTTTAATATTGCTCATAATTTTTTACATTGTGAGTTTTTAAGCTTTTAAAATCAAATTTACCTGCCAGTTTCTTCCATTGCTTTCCTTTTTTATATTTTATGAACTAAATAGGGGAAATCTTTCCTGCATCTATATATCAATTCATTCTTTTAACAAAAACAAGTCCTTTGTATTCAGAGACAGCAATCTAGAATAAAGTTAAGGTGTGATGGAACTGATTATTGCTATTTTGCTAGGAAGCCTAGTCTGAAATTTTCAGCAGGAGATTATTAATATTTCTGATGCAGGAAGAATTGGCACCAGCCCAGACACAGCTCTATTTACAGGCCACTCGGATACCTCCTGTGCTGTGGCAGGCAGTCAATGGTGAGGAGCCAGACGTTCTGACACTTGGAAAGAAGTTTTGCATCGGTAAATCGGAAAGTCAGAGGGCATCGGGCTCAGGGCTACTGTCACCAGGGAGAGAATAGGATCAGGAAATAAGACAATACCAAAATCAGTTCTGTTAGAGAAGAATGATTTGTAAGTGTCTCACACGCAGAAGCTATCATTGAAAGGATGACTCTAAGAGTTTTGAGTTCAATTTACCTCCCAATTCTAAGGTTCTCTTGTGTCACTGTTCTCTGAATTTATTTGACTCTGTGCTGAGAAAGGGCAAGCTTCTTGCTTGCAATACATTTAAATTCTACACTTCTGTCTTTAAATACCCTTGAGCAGGCAAAATTGCCTCTTCAGCAGCATGAATGTTATTCGTGCCTAATAAAATTAATAATAATGAATAGTGATTAGTTTCTTACTATGGTTCATACTCTGTTCTCAGGACTTTATATTCATGGAAACCTTCAACCTTCAAAACACTTTGAACTGGTAGGAACTGAAATTTTCTTCTTTTTATAGTTGAAGAAACTGAGGTACATAGAAGTCAACTAACTTGTCCAAGGTCACACAACCACCAAGAAGATGAAACAGGACTTAACACTAAACAGCCTGGTTCCAAAGCTGGTACCCTGATGATAGTCAATGATATTCTGCATTTATTAACATAAATTTTGAGACAAAGTATTAATTTAATTTTATATGTAGAAAGATAGATACATATATATTTATAAGTATCGAAGATATATAAATATTATTTCCTTGGATACCTGTTTATATTTATTATGGTCAATGGAAGGGGAGAATTAGGAATTAATTAAAGAATTATTGGATTATCTAAGTTCTGACTTTCCCACCTTCCAATGCTTCCATCAGAAAACAAAACACAGGTTTTTTAGTTTGGTGTTAGTTCTGCTGGAGATCAGTTTAGAAAGGAAACTAGAGAACGTAATGATCAGAGTAAGATCAAAGTTACACATCCACCTGTAATATTCCTATTATCGCCAGTGAAATTGAAAGTGTTAGTCACTCAGTTGTGTCTGACTCTTTGCAGCCCCATGGACTGTAGCCCGCCAGGCTTCTCGGTCCATGGGATTCTCCAGACAAGAATACTGGAGTGGGTATCCATTCCCTTCCTCAAGGGCTCTTCCCCACCCAGGGATCAAACCCAGGTCTCCTGCACTGCAGGCAGATTCTTCACTGTCTGAGCCACTTCAGAAAAGCCGTTATCACCAATGTTTCCCCTACTACCAGCTTCGAGCACAGAAGTGGATGGTGCAGAGCATGTCCGGGTGAATATCCAGCAGCTCTCCCTGAGTGAATGGTAGGGAACTCTACCTTGAGATTCACAGACAAACAAACTGTGTTAGGCTTTTCATTCCTCGAAACTACCCACTTTCTGAGGGAGGCAAATTAATATAAATTGCCTTGCATAGATGAAAACTAATAAAGTAATACACAATTTTTCATTACTTATTTTCTCCTTCAGATAATTAGTTCATTCCGTTCTCTGCTAACTGAAATAGATAAATACACAGTAAATGCACAAATATATACATAAAATATAACCAACCATGAGTACTCTTGTCTTAGCTACTTAAGGACCATTAGATTATAATCACTGCCTCTCCTATTGAGTTCCAGCCAGCTGGTTTTCTTTGAATGGGTTGTTTACAGTTCTCATTAATCAGCCGCTTCAGAATTGTATTTACCCACTGATGTCTTGCCATCCTAGTTTTTAGCAGCAGTCAGCTTAGGCAGGGCTATGCTGTAGTAACAAACCAAACTGCATTAGCTTGCAGGAGCAGAACTTCATTTCTTATTCATGGCGCATGTCAAGGAAGGTTAACTGAACCTCTTCTCATTTTGAGACTTAACCTCAAAGAATAACCTCCATCTAAAATGTCATTGGCATCACAGCAGAGAAATAGATTGTTGCAAAGAACGAACCCACTCTCAAAGCTTCTGCCTGAGTGTGACACATATCACTTCCACTCACCTTCATTAGCTAAAAGACACACACCCAAGCCAGTCTTCAGAAGGTGAGAATATAGTTTTTGATCAGTAGGGATAGAATCAATGACATATTCCTGTTGCAAATATATTGAGTCTATTTTTTTCTACTGAGTTTCAATAGATTCTATTTCTCAAGGTAAGTGTAAATTGTCTTTATCATGCGTCTGTCTATGACTCCTGCTTAGTTTTGCCAAGTCTGGAATATAGTATTACTGCCCCAAAGAGGACCCACATTATAAAAAAGACTAAAGTTTTATTTTGTTTACCAGACTTAGGTTTTCAGATTACAGCATGAATTCATTCTAGCACAAACTCTCATGAGTTTATTTACTGTTTGTCTAACTCTTTAATAGATCAGTAAATGTATCTTCAGTATTCTAAATCTTTTGCCCCATGGAGCCCGGCACTTACAATAATTACACATTTTGTGTTTCCAAAAATACTTGCTAATGAAATGATTAAAAATAAGCTGAGAGCCTCTCCCAGACTAAAAATAATAGACTTCAATCCTAGCTCTATAATCAAACTATTCTTCAGTTTTAAAAAGCAGATCTATGTCTTTGGGTTTTAAAAGTGATGTTGTCAGTCTTAATGGAATTTGTGAGATTGGAGAAGAGAGTGTTCATTGTTTAATGACTATAATGGGCTCTGAAAGCATCCTGCAATTCCACGTGCTTTATAAGGCCAAGCCACCAAAATCAAGAAGAAGGAAAAAAATTACTTTGGAAGTCATTTTTGCATGATTCAGGAAAAAAACAATTTTGAATGATTTATCCCACATACAGTTTCTAAAATTATATTAACACTTTGAGTCTGTGGAGTATTTTTACTCAAATTACCTTGACTCACCTCAGCTTTTCTTCAAGAAGTGGACCAGAACCAGAGCTTAAAGCAAGGCAAGTTACTTAAGCAAGACAAGTTACTTTCTTCAGAGGGCTCCATAAAATTCACCATTTTGCTGAAGTCCATCTATAATAGCAGAGAAGGCAATGGCACCCTACTCCAGTACTCTTGCCTGGAAAATCCCATGGACAGAGGAGCCTGGTAGGCTGCAGTCCATGGGGTCGCTAAGAGTCGGACACGACTGAGCAACTTCCCTTTCACTTTTCCCTTTCATGCATTGGAGAAGGAAATGGCAACCCACTCCAGTGTTCTTGCCTGGAGAATCCCAGGGACAAGGAAGCCTGGTAGGCTGCCGTCTATGGGGTCACACAGAGTCGGACATGACTGAAGTGACTTAGCAGCAGCAGCAGCATCTATAGTAGTGTTCTTCAAACTTTTTTTAATGTAATACCTTTAAGGAGTCATTTTAGGTATATTTTTTCTAATCACCCAAGTATTATTTTAATGCCATAATCACTGTACATCTGATTATTCATTGTATATATATCTGTGATTTATACATAAAAATGTAAGAACCATTTTTTTACCACCTTAGGAGTAATGCTGCCCCATTGAAAATACTTGATTATCAGGATAGATGACTTTCCTCTCCAGAATACTTCTATCTACTTTTACACTTAACCCATGATTTTCTGGTTTTCTTCCTCAACCAAGCTCTTTCTCATTTTCTCATCTCTGAATTTTTGCTCATGCATATTATGCCTTCTTTTCTAGAATAATCTCTCCAGTTCTGCCGAGTTCAACCATTGTTCAAGGAACAGATCATGCCCTCAGTTCAGTCCAGTTGCTCAGTTGTGTCCAACTCCTTGCAACCCCATGAATCACAGCACGCGAGGCCTCCCTCAGTTCAGTTCAGTTCAGTCACTCAGTCGTGTCTGATTCCTTGTGACCCCATGAATTGCAGCACGCCAGGCCTCCCTGTCCATCACCAACTTCCAGAGTTCACCCAAACTCATGTCCATCGAGTCAGTGATGCCATCTAGCCATCTCATCCTCGGTCGTCCCCTTCTCCTCCTGCCCCCAATCCCTCCCAGCATCAAAGTCTTTTCCAATGAGTTACATGAAGTGGCCAAAGTACTGGAGTTTCAGCTTCAACTTCAGTCCTTCCAATGAACACCCAGGACTGATCTCCTTTAGGATGGACTGCTTGGATCTCCTTGCAGTCCAAGGAACTCTCAAGAGTCTTCTCCAACACCACAGTTCAAAAGCATCAATTCTTTGGCATTCAGCTTTCTTCACAGTCCAACTCTCACTTCCATACATGACCACTGGAAAAACCATAGCCTTGACTAGATGGACCTTTGTTGGCAAAGTAATGTCTCTGCTTTTGAATATACTGTCTAGGTTGGTCATAACTTTTCTTCCAAGGAGTAAGCGTCTTTTAATTTCATGGCTGCAATCACCATCTGCAGTGATTTTGGAACCCAGAAAAATAAAGTCTGACACTGTTTCCACTGTTTCCCCATCTATTTCCCATGAAGTGATGGGACCGGATGCCATGATCTTCATTTTCTGAATGTTGAGCTTTAAGCTAACTTTTTCACTCTCCTCTTTCACTTTCATCAAGAGGCTTTTTAGTTCCTCTTCACTTTCTGCAGTAAGGGTGGTGTCATCTGCATATCTGAGGTTATTGATATTTCTCCCGGCAATCTTGATTCCAGCTTGTGCTTCTTTCAGCCCAGAGTTTCTCATGATGTACTCTGCACAGAAGTTAAATAAGCAGGGTTACAATATACAGCCTTGATGGACTCCTTTTCCTATTTGGAGCCAGTCTGTTGTTCCATGTCCAGTTCTAACTGTTGCTTCCTGACCTGCATATACGTTTCTCAAGAGGCAGGTTGGGTGCTCTGGAATTCCCATCTTTTGAGGAATTTTCCACAGTTTATTGTGATCCACACAGTCAAAGGCTTTGGCATAGTCAATAAAGCAGAAATAGATGTTTTTCTGGAACTCTCTTACTTTTTCGATGATCCAGCAGATGTTAGCAATTTGATCTCTGGTTCCTCTGCCTTTTCTAAAACCAGCTTGAACATCTGGAAGTTCGCGGTTCATGTATTGCTAAAGCCTGGCTTGGACAATTTTGAGCATTACTTTACTGGCGTGTGAGATGAGTGCAATTGTGCAGTAGTTGAGCATTCACCCTACTGTCTCCAAATAGAATTTTTTCCACATACTAAATCAACTTCCTTCCCACTCCCCACAATATTTACCGTCAATAGAACACATTTTCTTTACTAGAATAAAATCCTTAGTCTACTTTAGACTCAAGTTATTTAAGTCCATGATCCCTTCCATAGCTTGTTAGCTGCTAGATGACAAAGACTGTTAATTATTGGCTCTCCCACAGTCCTTGGCACAGAGACTGTTGTGCAGAGACTGTACAGAGACTGGTCAATAAATATTTGTTGTATTGAGTTTATTAATTCAGGGCTTAATTTATTAATGCTAGCACCTCATAGGAAATTTAGACTTCAGCTGTCAACAGGCTCATGTTTTCATTTAGATGAACATAGACACAGATGCACACACACACGTGTGTGACATGACTGGGGTAGGAAAATGGATTATTCTTTCAACACTTCATCCTGTGCACATCAGCTGTGGGGTTTTCCCTTAGAGTTCCCTGATCTACCAATAGCCCCACTATTCTTTATATTACAGAGGATCAAAACTTCAGAGGCATTTTAATGCCTTTCACCCCTCATATCTAAGTAGTTACCCAAATTTGTTGATTCTTCAGTTTTCATGAATCTTTGATTTTTGCTTTTCTCTAGGATCCCACCATCAGTTGTTGTTGTTTAGTAGCTAAGTCATATCTGACTTTTTTTCAACCCCATGGACTGTAGCCCCCCATGCTCCTCTGCCTGAGGGATTTTCCAGGCAAGAATACTGGAGTGGTTCCCATTTCCTTCTCCAGGGAATTTTCCTCATCCAGGGAAAATTCCTCATCAGCTCGTGCTTTGGCAGGTGGATTCTTTACTGCTGAGCCACCAGGGAAGCCCACTATCATTGCCTTACTCCAGATCCATGACATCTCATCTGCCGTCAACTCTCCTCCATCCATAGTTCATATCTTTCCACATCACTTGTTATAATCATTCTTCAGTCATTCTTACTGTAGATCATCTTCCTGAAACATACACTGTGATCTTATTCTGCTGCTCAGTGGCTTAAGAACTTGCAGATACTTCAGAATATATCCAACCAACTCAACATGGTTGATGCGTACTGATCTATGTCCCCATAAAATGTTTATGATGAATTCCCCTGGTTGGTAGGTGCCCAACATGCTACTGAAGAAGAGTGGAAGAATAGCTCCAGAATGAATTCAGATGCTGAGCCAAAGCAAAAGCAATGTTCAGTTATGAATGTGTCTGGTAGTAAAAGTAAAGTCTGATGCTGTAAAGAACAGTATTGCATAGGAACCTGGAATGTTCAGTCTATGAATCAAGGTAAATTGGAAGTGGTCAAACAGAAGATGGCAAGAGTGAGCATCAGTATTTTAGAAATCAGTGAACTAAGATGGACAGGAATGGGCAAATTTAATTCAAATGACCATTATGTCTACTACTGTGGGCAAGAATCCCTTAGAAGAAATGAAATAGCCATCATAGTCAACAAAAGAGTCCAAAATGCAGTATTTGGGTGCATCTCCAAAATGGCAGAATGATCTCTGTTTGTTTCCAAAGCAAACCATTGAATATCACAGTAATCCAAGTCTATGCCCCAATCACTAATACTGAAGAAGCTGAAGTTTAATGGTTCTGTGAAGATCTCAAGGCCTTCTAGAATTGACACACACACAAAATTATGTCCTTTTCATCATAGGGGACTGGAATGCAAAAGTAGGATGTCAAGAGATACCTGGAGTAACAGGTAAGTTTGGCCTGGAGTACAAAATGAAACAAGGCAAAGGCTAACAGTTTTGCCAAGAGAATGCACTGGTCTTAGCAAACACCCTCTTCCAACAACACAAGAGATGGCTCTATACATACATATCACCAGATGGTCAATACTGAAATGAGATTGATTATATTCTTTGCAGCCAAAGATGGAGAAGCTCTATACAGTCAACAAAAACAAGACCAGGAGCTGACTGTGGCTCAGATCATGAACTCCTTATTGCCAAATTTAGACTTAAATTGAAAAAAGTGCTCTATACCACCACACAATAATGCATCTCCATAATTTTCATTAGGTGCTTCATTATAATCACCAGCTCCAGTTCCAGCCCCATGGTCAATTCACAAGCTCTATGCCAAAAGCAGACTGAATTTATTCAATAGGCTGAAATTGTGTAGTTTATTGGTCAAGAATTAGACTGTCAGCTCCAGCTTATTCCTATGGGAGCCTGGGGAATTTATTTAGCCTTCTTATGTTTTATTTTCTGGTATATAAAATAGAAATGATAATAATGATATTTACTTGCAGGGTTAATTTTAATAGTAAGTAAGATGATCCCCACAAAACACTTAGCGTCTATCTGTTATATCAGTTATCTGTGTTAACACATGAAGACTATCATTTAAGCTTTGTATTCTCAGTGCCTACTTAATGCTTGACTTATGGCAGGTTCTCAGTAACTGTTTGATAAATTAATAAAAGTAAAGTAGATCAGGATTCTTTATCAAGAGAGTGTGAGCCCATCCCAAATCTAGTTTTTGTAGCAAATGTGAAGTCAGAGAGACAACCAAGGTCAGATACTTGTTTACTCAAGGGAGAGTTATACATGTAAGCAGAGTAGATGTGACCACTGGGACTAAGAACAAAATCAAGATCAAAGTTGACAGAATCTAAAGGAAGAGAGCAGAGCACTGGCATATGCATGCACCAGATGATAAAAGGTGACTTGTCTGCATTTCTTCTTCCCCTCCTTTTGTAAGGAAACATTTACTATGTTCCTTCTATCCTAGGTTCTGAGATTACGATCAGTAGAATCATCTGTTGTTGCTGTTAAGTCGCTAAGTAATGTCTAACTCTTTGTGACCCCATGAACTATAGTCCACCAGGCTCCTCTGTCCATGGAATTTTCCAGGCAAGAATACTGGCATAAGTTTCCATTTCCTTCTCCAGGGGATCTTCCCAACCCAGGGATTGAACCCACTACTTGGCAGATGGATTCTTTGCCACTGAGCCAGCTGGGTCAAGACAAATAAAATCATTAGAATTACTTAATTTGCTTATTTCCATTTCCTGTTTCTTTGAAAGTGAAGATGTTGCTGCTAAAAAGTAGGGAGATTTCTCTTGCCTTGATTTGTACTGATGTACCAATATGATCTATTTCCGATGCCAAACCGAGTGTGGGACAGTTTGCCATATGCAGAATCTGTCCTCACCAAAAAATTAAGAGTAGTGTCCTAAGTCATGAATCCACCTGAGTTACTTTGAAAAATACCAAAAGAAGAAAGGGAGAGAGAGAATGATAATGCAAAAGGATTTAAGAAGAGATTTCCTCAGAGAGAGCTGCAGTTTGAGCTTCTTCCCCTTACCCAGGAGAGAAGAGTGTTGATATATTCTCACGTCTCTCCAGCTAAGTGAATGGACTTTCATGGCTCCATCTGAAGAACTAGGTATTCCCTTGCATCTAATGGGCATGAAAGACTGAAGCTTGACTCACGTGTGAGCTAGTCAGAGTGACCTGTGGTAGGAGCTCTTCAATGGGTTAGTCCCAAGGGGATTGACCTACCCTCCCAAATTTCTGATATGACAAAGTTTGTATGAATGTTTTTGGTGGAGCAGTTGCAAGTCCTTTGACAGAAAGCACTGGCCTTGCATCCAAATGGTCATGGGAGGTAGAGCCATCCGGAGGAGCAAAGGCAGAACAAGAAAGTAGAAGACCTTGATTCTCGGGGACCGTGGTAGGGGTTGAAGTGACCATCCACCACAGAGATGGATCCTACAGGTAAACAAGCCTAAAAGTGAGAGGTCTTCAGGGATGAGAGAAAAACCACAAACTGGTCACCAAGGAGATAATCACCTTAGAGCTGTACATAACCAAGAGGGCCCATTTATAACCTTTTCTATCGCTTCACTCCTGCCCTTTAAAACTTCAGCAGGGTCAGGAACAAACTCAAAAGCTGGGACAAAAGATTGCTAGGGAGGAGGAAAACACAAAGCATAGAATGTCAGAAACCAGCCATGCCAACCCCACTACATCTATCAACAAGAAGAAAGCCTGAGTTGGGAAAAGGGAAAACATCTGATGCTGAATCAAATTCAGTTTGTATTGACATCTTAGACTTGGTAACTCTGGTTCATTCACAGAGACTAGGCTTATTTCTTAAAAGAGATAGTAAGATACATAATACCCGAGTGGGAGCTAAAACGTTATGGAACCTTCCCAAATTCTGAGTCAGCAGCAAGAGATAATTACTCTCACCGAATGTCTGAAGCAAGGCTAGGGAGACAATAATAAAGTTGTGTTTTCATTACCTGTCATGAGTCACTGAATCTCACAACTAACCTGGCTCAATCTCTTCCTACCTTTTCTCTCTCTCTGCCTCTTTTCTTCTTACCTTCTCTCCTTTCCTTCTCTCCTTCTTTCCTTCCTTCCCTCTCTCCCTATTGTATGTGTGGCTATCTCTCTGTCCTCTTTTTCTTTCTCAAGAATCTTGAATTCATTATTTTAAAAAATTGAAAAAAAATTACATTATAACATACCAAAATAGATCACCGACATTCTCAACACAATCCAGTTTGCACCCTCTACTCCTCAGTGTTACATTGCAGACAGCAGAATTCACACATAAAGCACTTAGTCCAAACAGAGCTTGGCACACAGTGAATATGCAGAGAATAAAAGCTGTTATCACTTGAAGCCCCACTTCTTGGGCATTGCTGAGAGACAAGTCATCTTGGGAATCACTCCCTTTTTTTAAATGCTGGTCTGCTTATTACTTACAAAGAAACATATTGTGTCATGAATTCTCTTTCAATTCATACCTTTGTTTGCTGATACCAAGCCTCTTTTCAGTCATTAGAAACAATAAATCACACTTGCACATTCCAAACTCTAAAGAGAGTTAAATATTTACAAAGTTCTGCATGGCAAATAAAGAACAATTCTTTGAGGCAGGCTCTATCAGAATGATCCCTTTACAGATTTTTGGAGGACTCTATCAGAAATTTGGCCTGGACATCATAGCAATAATCTTCTGAACCTTAATGTTATCACTGCTTTTAACTTCCCCAAATCCATGACCAAGCAATACAAGTGAAACCAATAAAAATTGCTAATTAAACTAGTATCCTTCTAGATGCTAAACTTTTGATAGTACCAACTGCAATCACCTGGAAGACATAGAAGTGTGAAGCAGAAAATTTTTTTTCCACTTTCCGTCTGCCTTTCCCTGCTCCAGAATCAAATGGTAAATAGTGTTCAACTTTTCAGGCAGACAATATTACCAGAAAATTCTAACTTTTCTGAATTTTTATGAAAAGATATCTACAAAATCAAACATCCAAGTAATAATGAACAATATTATAAAACCTTTGTGATCTATGGAGTACTTTCACTGTTCAGCACTCTTGCAATGTTCTTCCCCCATGAGTTAGGTTTTATTATTCCTAACATGTATTAGGAAACTACAGCACAAGGCCAACTACTTAGTAAGTGCTGTGTTCTCACACAACTATTAGATTTCTGAACCCAAACTTCTTGTTTTTTCAGTATCTCATGCTTTCTAAGCCTCTTCAAAGAAATTATTTTCTGTTCTTTATTGAAAGTCAGTCATCTATCTATAAGGAAGCAGTTATACAACAGTTAGGACACATGAGGAAGACAGAGGAAACTCTGATTTTTCTTTTACAGTTACTAATGACCAGTTAGTCTCTCAGTCATGTCCAACTCTTTGCAACCCCATAGTCTGCCCATGGGATTTTTCAGGTAAGACTACTGGAGTGGGTTGCCATTCCCTTCTCCAGGGGATCTTCCCGACCCAGAGTTCAAACTCAAGTCTCCTGCATTGCAGGCAGATTCTTTACCATCTGAGCTATCAGGGAAGCCCAGTCTAATGACCAGGAGAGGCAGCAAATAATCTCTGGGCTTTCAGATTTCCTCCTAGGAAATCAACATTCTCATCACCTTTTAGGGAAAACAGTGATAGCGAGAAGGGAACAGGTGAGGGTGGGGAAGATTATCATATGGTAACTGATCTTGAAAAGAAGTAGTTTTTCAGTCTTCCCAAGTGTGTAGTTTAGCACAGACCTTGGCAGATGGTATCAGCAAATTCAGAGAGGCTATGGAGAAATGACTAGGAAGATCCCAGCAGAACGTTCAAACACATCTCTTGCTAGTTGCAAATCCAGCATTTAGGCAGGACTGAGCAGTTCCATGTTGCTTAGTCGCTAAGTAGTGTCTGACTCTTTTGCGGCCCCATGAACTGTAGCCCCTCAGGCTCTTCTGTCTATGGGATTTCCCAGGCAAGAATACTGGAGTAGGTTGACATTTCCTTCTCCAGGGGATCTTTCTGAGCCAAGGATTGAACCTGCATCTCCTGTATTGGCAGGCAGATTATTTACCACTGAACCACCTGGGAAGTTGGGCAGCTTCATATGCTTAGTCTATTAGTCAACAACTCTGGTTGAACTTCCACTGTGGACTGGGTAGGTACAGATGCATGTGGGTTTATCTGGGAGAATAAAGGATCTGAAGAAACAGAAAATGTCCATGAAGTGCTTTGAGCTTTGCAAACAACGCTATTCTGAGGTGCCATCAGCAATGAATGAGGTACTACAAGGGAGATGTTAGTTGCATGTTATAAGTAAGCTTGTTTTGCTTATACCTACAAGAATAGTGACTGATTAACCTGACTCACCAGATAGACACAGTTTGTAATCTCACTCTCACTCTCAGTAGTACACAAGGAAAAGTCTTTATCTTAATAGCATTGTTAGCTTTCTTTCTATTCCGTACCTTAAAGATTTTCACCTTTGTCAGCTGCCCTGTGAGCTGTCTTCTTCCTTTTATTCAAAGGCTTGCAATGAAGTATTGTGACCTCAGATAAGGTCTTGCCTCCTTCCCGTACTAGATACCTCTTCACCTTTCTTATACCTAACATTTACTTCCTGTTGACACTCTCAGCGTTAAACGGCTATGTCCAAAGTTTTTGAAGTTTAAGAAATAGAAAAAGTATTGAATTTACAAATGTAGTAATTATGAGTGATGTTTTTCAAGCATTTTTTTAATTTGCAAAAGATCAGCAGTCTTTAAATATTTTTAAAAGTACATTTTAAATGTTTTTAATATATTTTTTAATATATTCCCAAGTACTTTTCCAACTACATAAAATGAGGCTCACTTACATTATCTTTGTTTAGAGAACCACTAGGTGACCAAAAAAAATCAGAAGGCTCAATATTGTATTATCATATTTTTCTATCATGTTGGCCCCAGCAGTGCTATGAAATGGATAATGCTAGATCAGCCAATGGATTTCATGCAAGTTGTAGCTAAGTTTTAATTTGGACTTTACTACAAAGTTCATTTTGGGCCCTAATTACTTTTTGGCATAGGACAATTTTGTATTTGTGGCCTACAAACAGGCCATACAATTCTGGTCATTCTTTAAAATTACAAATAAACCCTTTGTGGAAAATACTCTGGAGAAAAACTTTGAATAGTTATGCTTCCTAACCCTTTTTAAGGCAAATGTGTCCACTCCTATGACCTACATTATTTATCCAAAACAAGGTAAAGATACTGTCCAATTGCGAAGCTTGTATAAATAAAAATCAGTAAAATTAAACTTTTTCCTCTCACAAATTGAAATCCTCCTAAATCCCTAGGGAGACTCATACTTTAAATCTTCATTCTGATAAACGTCAATAAGATTAAGAAAGATTATATACTTGTAAAGATTATATAGCTCCTACACATTTGTCAAGGCCATGTAACTATGTGGTCAAAGAAGGACCTAGATCCAGAAAGGATTTTTGAAGTTTCATCAATAAGTTTCTGAAAAGTAAGCTTCTGAGGAGGTGGATTGGGGAAATGATATGATAAAGGTTTAGAAAAACAAGATTTAATTTTTTTTTTTTAGTTCGTCAACATTTTCTATGAATACAAATTGATCATGAGAAGAAAGAAACCCAGAGAAGAAAGCCCTGCATTCAAGACAACTTTTTTTTGGTGTGGGGGGAGGGGGTGCGTGGTGAATTTGTACCTCTTTTAGGAAAGAATCTGAGATGCTGATCAGATTTTTTAAAGCCTCTCAGGCTAAATTTCTCAGGTAAAATACCCCATATTTGGGGTTATAACTCCACAGGGCTAAGCTCTAGGAGTAAAGATAAGCCAGAAACAGTTCAACCTTTCCAGGGACTGAAGCATAGCTTCATATCATATTAATTTCTACTATTAGAATAAGATGATCTGGGATTGCTAGTGTTCCTAGGCTCTTGCCAAAAGAAAACATGCAATTGATAAGCTCTGTGATAACACTATGATATGCTTCAAATTAATTTTTTAGGTTTTCATCATCTAATTTTTAGCACAATCAAAAGGAACCAGAAAATATAATTAAAAACCAAGAGCAATAAGAGAAAACAGATTTAGAGCTGCAGGAGATCCAAATGATGAAAGTGTTATATACAGACTTTGTCTATATCAACATGTCAGAAAAGACAAAAATACAACATTAAGAATTTTGACAAAGAGGTAGAATCCACAAAATAAAATCAAACAAAAATTCTGGACATGAAAAAGATAATAACTGATATTAAAAATTAAATACATGAATCTTAAACTATATTCTACACAGCTAATGATGAAATTAGTGAACAAGAAGCAATATTGGAATAAAATAATCAACACAAAACATGAAGAGATGAAATACAGAAGAGAGAGTAAAAGATAGAGGAGATACAGTGAGAAAGTCTAACTACTTGTAATTGAAGTCCCGGAAGAACAGAAAATAATGAGGCAGAAAGTCGTTGAGCAAGTCTCTTTCAAAGCAGTTAAAATCAGCTAGCTTTAGCAGACTCTTCTGACATAATCAATGCTAAAAGAAAAGAAAATTACAGAATTCTCAGTCATAGACCAAGAATGTTATAACAGGCCTTAACAACCATTTGCGTAAATTCAAAAGCAAACTATGAAAGTTATTTTCCTTAGTAAACTATTAACTAAAAAAGTGAGTACAAAAATGTATGGTACTTATATTAATGTTTTACTTTTCAGTGATAAAAATGGTTTTGATGTATTTTATATTTATACTTTAGAACTTGTAAATAAGATGCTTATTAGCCTACAAAAATCCAAAGCAAAATGTATCCTACAATTGCTTTAAGTAAACTTTCAAAAATAACTTAAGTTTCAAGGAACAAGACACAGCAAATATTTGGTATGCTCAGTTAAATATTCTTATCAAACTAGATGTGACCAAGAGGTAACTGAACTCTGGGGACTTTTTGCCCAGTGATGTGGCACTGAGTAATCAATTAGAAATAAATTCAGTTCTTGGAAAAATTTTTAGTTGTAAAATATGCTCAAATTTCACAAAATTCTTTCTCAAAAAGTGATGAAAAAATTTTGCAATTCCCAGGCTCAATAGAAAGATGTCTCCTGTTGAAGACAATTAACCTAAATCTTACTTGAATTCTATCCGATATCAGTTACAATGACTGAACTGGTATCTAGCAGCACAGGCTTTTTTTTTTTTTTTTACAAGTTCATAAAATTTTAATTTTGAAAGGTTAAATTGGAAATTTTCTTTTTCTTTTTTTTTCTCTTTTTTTTTTTTAATTTTAAAATCTTTAATTCTTACATGTGTTCCCAAACATGAACCCCCCTCTCACCTCCCTCCCCATAACATCTCTGTGGGTCATCCCCATGCACCAGCCCCAAGCATGCTGTATCCTGCGTCAGACATAGACTGGCGATTCAATTCTTACATGATAGTGTACATGATAGAATGCCATTCTCCCAAATCATCCCACCCTCTCCCTCTCCCTCTGAGTCCAAAAGTCCATTATACACAGCTGTGTCTTTTTTCCTGTCTTGCATACAGGGTCGTCATTGCAATCTTTCTAAATTCCATATACATGTGTTAGTATACTGTATTGGTGTTTTTCTTTCTGGCTTAATTCACTTTGTATAATTGGCTCCAGTTTCATCCATCGCATCAGAACTGAATCAAATGAATTCTTTTTAACAGCTGAGTAATACTCCATTGTGTATATGTACCACTGCTTTCTTATCCATTCATCTGCTGATGGATATCTAGGTTGTTTCCATGTCCTGGCTATTATAAACAGTGCTGCGATGAACATTGGGGTACACGTGTCTCTTTCAATTCTGGTTTCCTCGGTGTGTATGCCCGGCAGTGGGATTGCTGGGTCATAAAGTAGTTCTATTTGCAATTTTTTAAGGAATCTCCACACTGTTCTCCATAGTGGCTGTACTAGTTTGCATTCCCACCAACAGTGTAGGAGGGTTCCCTTTTCTCCACACCCTCTCCAGCATTTATTGCTTGCAGATTTTTGGATCGCAGCCATTCTGACTGGTGTGAAGTGGTACCTCATTGTGGTTTTGATTTGCATTTCTCTAATAATGAGTGATGTTGAGCATCTTTTCATGTGTTTGTTAGCCGTCCGTATGTCTTCTTTGGAGAAATGTTTATTTAGTTCTTTGGCCCATTTTTTGATTGGGTCGTTTGTTTTTCTGGAATTGAGCTGCATAAGTTGCTTGTATATTTTTGAGATTAGTTGTTTGTCAGTTGCTTCATTTGCTATTATTTTCTCCCATTCAGAAGGCTGTCTTTTCACCTTGCTTATATTTTCCTTTGTTGTGCAGAAGCTTTTAATTTTAATTAGATCCCATTTGTTTATTTTTGCTTTTATTTCCAGAATTCTGGGAGGTGGATCATAGAGGATCCTGCTGTGATGCATGTCTGAGAGTGTTTTGCCTATGTTCTCCTCTAGGAGTTTTATAGTTTCTGGTCTTACATTTAGATCTTTAATCCATTTTGAGTTTATTTTTGTGTGCGGTGTTAGAAAGTCATCTAGTTTCATTCTTTTACAAGTGGTTGACCAGTTTTCCCAGCACCACTTGTTAAAGAGATTGTCTTTACTCCATTGTATATTCTTGCCTCCTTTGTCAAAGATAAGGTGTCCATAGGTGTGTGGATTTATCTCTGGGCTTTCTATTTTGTTCCATTGATCTATATTTCTGTCTTTGTGCCAGTACCATACTGTTTTGATGACTGTGGCTTTGTAGTAGAGCCTGAAGTCAGGCAAGTTGATTCCTCCAGTTCCATTCTTCTTTCTCAAGATTGCTTTGGCAATTCGAGGTTTTTTGTATTTCCATACAAATCTTGAAATTATTTGTTCTAGTTCTGTGAAAATACTAGAGCTCATCAATGAATATAGTAAAGTTGCAGGATATAAAATCAACACACAGAAATCCCTTGCATTCCTATACACTAATAATGAGAAAGTAGAAAAAGAAATTAAGGAAACAATTCCATTCACCATTGCAACGAAAAGAATAAAATACTTAGGAATATATCTACCCAAAGAAACTAAAGACCTATATATAGAAAACTATAAAACACTGGTGAAAGAAATCAAAGAGGACACTAATAGATGGAGAAATATACCATGTTCATGGATTGGAAGAATCAATATAGTGAAAATGAGTATACTACCCAAAGCAATTTACAAATTCAATGCAATCCCTATCTAGCAGCACAGGCTTTTGAAACTGAGGGAAATCCAATCATAAACTGCTTAACACACTTAACAATACATGTCTACAGCACACTGTTAAGTGCCAACGTTACCTGAAAGGATTCATTTATCTCTAAAAGGTGAGTTATTTACTACCTACTCACTAGTCAGATGAGGTCAATATTGGTAAAGTTTTCCAATATTGTCTTAGTAATATTCATTCCCAGATTAACTGAGATGAAGAAAAATTGCTCTGATACACAGCGTTCCTGGATAATTGTAATTTATTTTACCAAATGATGAATTATGCTCAAAAATACACAAAATTTCTTTCCAATTCCAACACATGGTAAAAGGTCACAAGATTCCACAAGAGTACTGGGTTGACCTGATGGCAATAACAGGACATCTTCTATATCATGCAGTAAGGCTATAGAGAATGAAACTAAATACTGAATAACGATAGAGGCAACTCCACGATAACAGTGATTTAGAAAATCATTCTCTTTGGGAAGTTGAAAAACATCTTGAAGTCCTGTCAGATCAAAGGGGAAAGAAAGTAGAATTCTGAACAGAGAAAAAGCAAATAGCAAACCTAACCACAGGGCATAGTTCAGGACCAGCAGACCAGAGTCAACAACACTGAAGCTAGAGTCCAAAACAGGGCTCACAAGTCAGAATAAAAGTCACACTACGAAAGGTAAGCACCCAGATCAGATCTTTTCCACACGTAAGCGTAAAACTTTAAATGAATAAAGACATTGGGCAATCTGTCTCCTTTATAAAAGGAGAACTGACAGATAGCCATGGTCTTTGGATGATGTCAATGTGGGTCATTAGGTCACTCTGCCCCCCACCAATCCAGGGGCCATATCTGCCACTTAAACACTGGCAGGACAATGTTTTCAGTGTTAGCTGGATGATATTAGGTGTAGAACAATCTCTCCTTTAATGCAAAGCCTTTTTAGTTGACAAAGTATTCTAGTCAACATAAAAAGTGGATAAAACCTGCAATTAGAAGCAGTGTTTGTTGGGTCTAAGTTAACAGACTCCCTACACCATGTACTTAATGTATATTTCTTGAAAATGGGCTGAGGAATAGAGAACCTACCCACATTCAGGTAATCACAATACAGGGACATTGCTGTTGTTCTTGTTCAGTCACTAAGTCGTGTCCAACTCTTTGTGACCCCATGAACTGCAGCATGCCAGGCTTCCCAGTCCTTCACTATCTCCCGGAGTTTGCTCAAATTCATGTCCATTGAGTCAATGATGCCATCCAAACGTCTCATCTTCTGTCTCCCCCTTCTCGTCTTGCCCTCAATCTTTCCAAGCATCAGGGTCTTTTGCAGAGTCAGTCCTTCACATCAGATGACCAAAGTATTGGAGTTTCAACTTTAGCACCAGTCCTTCAGTGAATATTCAGGGTTGATTTCCTTTAGGATTAACTGGTTTAATCTCCTTGCAGTCCAAGGTACTCCCTTATAGGACAAATTCTACCTCTCACCTGTGGAAGGAGTATCTGCTTACAACTTCCTTAATGGGCATGGACATTCAACCTAACATTTTCAAGGTAGGGAATGGATAAATTCTTAAGATTGCCAATTCTACTTTTTATCATTTTTTAAAATTTTTTGAATAAGTAATACAGTCATAGGAATTAAATTGTTTAAATTATAAAAAGATATGATTAAAAAGACCCCTCCAACCCATCTGTCCAGTTCCACAACCATAATACCTGTACCACTGTACCCCGCCCTGCAACAACAAACCATCATAATAAATTTCCTATTTGTTCTCACAAAGATTTTGTGCATATAAAAGTGAATACAAATAAATTTTTCTCTAGTTCTACTTTTAAAGAGTTCCACTTATTTTAAACTTGGCTTCTTTTTGCTAAACAGAGTAGTTATAGCAGTTATGTTCAAAGACATTAAATAGTATTATATCTGAACATGTAAGTGTTTGTGCACTACCCTACATGCTTTACAAATATTATGCCGTATTTTTATATAAATATTAAAAAGTGGATAGTATGATTATAAATGTAATAAACAGTTGACACATAAAATCAGAAAATTGCAATGTCCTCTGATTTCTTCTGTTCTTCTCTATCTTCCTTATTGCTCACACTGGGCTTGTATCTTCTTTTTCCTCTTAATTCTGCTGTAATTTGATAACCAGCCTCACAGTTCCTTAACTTACAGACTTTAATATAGACTTTGAAGACAGACAGACAGATCTGGACTTGAATCAACTTTCACTCTTCACTAGTTATGTGAACCTTGATTCTTTTCCTACCTCTCTGAAAGTAAGAAATTGGGGATGGACAGGGGTGAGTGTGAAAGAACACAAAATGGAAGACACTATATGGATTTTTGCAGCTAAAAATTTAAGATTCTTAACCATTAGTGGGCCTTCTTTTATTTAGTCTCTTTTTAATATATTCCTTGGTAGTTAACCCAAACCATGGTCATTCTTCCTTCTTACCTCTTTATCACCCTCTTCATCAGTATGCATGCATGCGTGTGTGCTAAGTCCCTTCAGGAGTGTCCAACTTTATGTAACCTTAGGGACTGTAGCTTGCCAGGCTCCTCTGTCTACGGGATTCTCCAGGCAAGAATACTGTAGTGGGTTGCCATGCCCTCCTCCAGGGGATTTTTCTTAACCCAAGGATCGAACCAATCTTGTGTCTCCTGCACTGGCAGGTGGGTTCTTTACCACTAACACCCCCCAGGGAAGCCTCATTATCAGTATATTCACTTTAAATAAAACCACATAAGCAAGTGTGACATAAGAGATAATATATATTTTGTCTCTGTCCCTGGTTCCTGACACAGAGCTCCTAAAACCCTTCTAATTTCCTGAGTGATACAAATGCTAGGAGCATCTTTTTTTTAACTAACAATTGGTTTTTTTAACTCCAGTTCCTGACCCAAAGCTCGTAAAATCATTTGGAATTCCCTGGATTATAAAATAATAACTTTCTTTTAGAATAGGTCTGTTAATGATAAATCCTTAGTTTTCCTTTATCTGAGAATGTCTTGATTTCTCCTTCATTTCTGTTGTTCTAAACAGGCAACTCTCAGTGGGCTCCGGGATAATTTCAGGATGGGGACTGGTAAACAGAAGCACCAACCTGTGATTAGGAGCTTGGAAATTTCAGCCCCAACCCCATTTTCTAAAGAGGGGAGAGGGTCTGGAGACTGAGTTAATAATTGACCATTCCCACATGATGAAAGCTCCATAAAAATCCCTAAACTACAGGTTTTATAGAGCTCCCAGGTTGCTGCACACATCCATGTCCTAGGAGGCTGATATACCCTACTTCACGAGAGCTGAAGCTCTTGCTCTCAGGACGTTTCTGGGCCTTGCCTTCATGCCTTTTCATCTGTATATAATAAACTGCTAATCGTAAGTAAATGTTTCCTTGAATTTTATGAGCCATTTCAGCAAATTTTCAAATCTGAGGGAAGGCTGTAGGTAACCCAACTTTGTAGCTATGTTGGACAAAGTTGTGGCTCCCCTGGGGACCCATGACTGCAGCTAGTTTCTGAAGTGAGAAGTCTTGTGGGGCTAGGCCCTGAGCCTATGGAATCTGACACTAACTCTGACCAGTTATTGTCAGATTGAAATAAAATATAGGACACTTAGTAGTTGTCTGGAAAGTTGAGAAATTGGTTCCTTTGAGGGAAAGAGAACCTCACACATTTGGTGTCTGAAGTGTCCAAGGAAATTTCAACAAATTTAAGAGACCTGAAATCACACAGTGCATTCTCCAACCGCATCAAATTAGAAATCAGTAAGAGAAACAGAACAGGAAAATATCCATACTTGGAGTCTAAACAACACGATAATACACAGATGAAAGAGAAAGTCTCAAGAGAACTTAAAAAAAAAAAAACACTGAACTGAATGAAAATGAAAATATATCAAAATTTGTGGGACACAATTAAAGCAGTGCTGAGTGAGAACTTTATAGCATGAAATATACACATTAGAAAAGATAAAAATGTTTCACATCAATAATCTAATCTCCCACTTCGAGAACCTAGAATAAGAGCAAACCAAACTGAAAGCAAGCAGAAGAAAAGAAATAATAGAGATAAGAAAAGTAATCAACAAAATTGAGAAGAGGAAAACAAAGAGAAAAATCAATGAAACAGAGTTATTTTTCAGTGATCAATAAAATTGACAAACCTCTAGAAAAACTAAAGTAAAAAGAGAAAAGATACAAACTGTAGATGCATGTAATGAAACACAAGACATCACTATAGACCCTGCAAACACCAAAAAGAAAATAAAGAAATACTATGAATAAGTCTACGTACGTAAATCTGTCAAAATAGATGAAGCAGACCAATTCCTGAAGCTACAACAACTGAACTAATCTGAACTAGATAATTCCAATATCCCTATAACTAATCAGGAATTCAAATTCACAATTTGAAGACTCCCAAAAGAAATCTCAAGGTGCATGTGGTTTCACTGGAGAGTTTCAACAAACTTAAAAAAACAATTAATACCAATTCCATATAATCATTATAAAATTCCATATAACAGATTCCATATAATCCATTATAAAAAAGAAAACTTAGACCAATATTCCTCATTAACATAGACACAAATTCTTAACAAAATAGTATACAATAGGATTCAATCATATATAGAAAGAATTATACACTATGACCAAGTGAGGTTTATCGTAAGAATGCAAGTCTCATTCGATATTTAAAAATCACTCTATATAATCCACCATATTAATAGGCTAAAGAAGTAAAATCATTTGATCTTATCAATTAATGCAGAAAATTCATTTAGAAAAATTAATATTGTTTTCATGATAAAAATGCTCAGGAAACTAGGGATAGAAGGAAAATTCTTCAATTTGATAAAGAACATCTACTTTCTTTTAAAAGTCTCTAGCTAATGATGAAAGACTAAATGTACACACCACCACCATCACCACCAGAACCACCACCTAGATCAGGAGCAAAGCATAAATACCGTCTCACCACTATTCAACCTAGTTCTGGAAGTTCTAGCTAATAAGGAATTTTAAAAGGCATAGAGATTGGAAAGGAGAAAAAAAAGTAAAATTGCTTATATTTTCAGATGACGTGACTGTCTATGTAGAAAATTTTAAAGAATCTTCAAAAGAACTTTTAGTAGGGACGGGGGAGCCTGGTGGGCTGCCGTCTATGGGGTTGCACAGAGTCGGACATGAATGAAGCGACTTAGCAGCAGCAGCAGCAATACTAATAAGTGGGGCTTCCCTGGTGGCTCAGACCGTAAAGCGTCTGCCTGCAATATGGGAGACCTGGATTCGATCCCTGGGTCAGGAAGATCCCCTGGAGAAGGAAATGGCAACCCACTCCACTACTCTTGCCTGGAAAATTCCATGTAAAGAGGAGCCTGGTAGGCTACAGTCCATGGAATCGCAGAGTTGGACACGACTGAGCAACTAAATGGGTTCAGCAAGAACACAAAAAATAAAATAAACATAGAAAAATTAATTATATTTTTTGTATGAACATACAGACACTGAAATTTAAAATGAAATGCCATTTATATCTTCTCCCCAAATTAAAATACTTAGATATAATTCTAACATCAAGCACAGGACTTATGTGCTGAAAATTATAAGACACTTTCAAAAGAAATGAAAGGTCTAATAAATGGAGAGACACACCATATTCATAGATTGAAGTGTTCAGTCACTAAGTTGTGTCCAACTCTTTGCAACCCTATGGACTGTAGCCCTCCAGGGTCCTGTGTCCATGGAATTCTCCAGGCATGAATACCAGAGTGGGTTGCCACTTCCTCCTCCAGGGGATCTTCCTGACCCAAGGATAGAACCTGACACTCCGCATCTCCTGCACTAGCAGGCAAACTCTTTACCACTGAGCCAACTGGAAAGCCCATTAATAAGATTGGAAGATGGCATATAATGGTGTCAGTTCTCCCCAAAATGAGATGTAAAGTTTAACACAATTCTCATCAAACATCCTCAAGATTTCTCATAAACATAGGCAGAATTGTTCTCAAATTTATACAGAAAGGCAAAGAAACTGGATAGCTAAAACAATTTAAAAAAATAAATAAATTTTACCTGACTTACAATATAGCTATAGTAATCGAGACTGTGATATTGTTAGAGGGATAAGCACATAGATCAATGGAACAAAAAGAAAACCCCAAATATGTGCAACTGATTTTTGACAAGGGCACAAAAACAGCTCAGGAGAAAAGAATGTCTTTTCAACAACTCCTGCTAACATGATTGAATAGCTATAGGCGAAAAAAAAGAAGAAGAAGGAAATGGAGGGAAGGAAGGAGAAAAAGAGGGAGAGATAGAAAGGAGGAGGAGGGCAGGAAGGAAGAGGAGGAGGAGAAGGAGGAAAAAGAAACTTGACCAAAACCTTAACTATTACAAAATTAGTGCAAAAATTAGAGAAGGAAATGGCAGCCACTCCAGTATTCTTGCCTGTTGAATACTGTGGATGGAGCAGCCTGGTGAGCTGCTGTCCACAGGGCCTCACAGAGTCGGGCACAACTGAGGCGACTTAGCATGCATGCATGCATTGGAGAAGGAAATGGCAACCTACCCCAGTATTCTTGCCTGGAGAATCCCAGGGGCGGAGGAGCCTGGTGGGCTCCCATAGACTGCAGCATGCCGGACTTCCCTGTCCATCATCAACTCCCGGAGCTTACTCAATCTCATGTCCATCAAGTCGGTGATGCCATCCAACCATCTCATCCTCTGTCATCCCCTTCTCTTCCTGCCTTCAATCTTACCCAGCATCAAGGTCCTCTCCAACGAGTCAGTTCTTCCCATCAGGTGGCCAAAGTATTGGAGTTTCAGCTTCAGCATCAGTCCTTCCAATGAATATTCAGGACTGATTTCCTTTAAGATTAACTGGTTAGATCTCCTTGCAGTCCAAGGAACTCTCAAGAGTCTTCTCCAACACCACAGTTCAAAAGCATCAATTCTTCGACAATCAGCTTTCTTTATAGTCTAAATCTCACATCCATACATGACTACTGGAAAAACCATAGATTTGACTAGATGGACCTTTGTTGGCAAAGTAATGTCTCTGCTTTTTAATATGCTGTCTAGTTTGATCGTAGCTTTTCTTTCAAGAAGCAAGCATCTTTTAAGTTCATGGCTGCAATCACCATCTGCAGTGACTTTGGAGCCCCCCAAAATAAAGTCTCTCACTGTTTCCATGTTTCCCCGTCTATTTCCCATGAAGTATAGGACCAGATGCCATGATCTTAATTTTCTCAATGTTGAGTTTTAAGCCAATTTTTTTACTATCCTCTTTCACATACATCAAGAGGCTCTTTAGTTCCTCTTTGTTTCTGCCATTAGGGTGGTGTCATCTGCATATCTGAGGCTACTGATGTTTCTCCGAGCAATCTTGATTCCAGGTTGTGCTTCATCCAGCTTGGCATACTGAATGATGTACTCTGCATATAAGTAGGATTGATAATATACAGCCTTGATGTACTCCTTTCCCACTTTTGAACCAATTTGTTGTTCCATGTCCAGTTCTAACTGTTGCTTCTTGACCTGCATACAGGTGTCTCAGGAGGCAAGTCAGGTGGTCTGGTATTCCTATCGCTTGAAGAATTTTCCACACTTTGTTGTAATCCACATAGTCAAAGTTTTTAGCACAGTCAATGAAGCAAAAGTAGATGTTTTTCTGGAATTCTCTTGTTTTTCTATGATCCAGCAGATGTTAGCAATTTGATCTCTGGTTCCTCTGCCTTTCCTGAATCCAGCTTGAACATCTGGAAGTTCTCGGTTCATGTACTGTTGAAGCCTAGCTTGGAGATTTTGAGCATTACTTTGCTAGCATGTGAAATGGGTGCAATTATGCAGTGTTTTGAACATTCTTTGGCACTGCCTTTCTTTGGGATTGGAATGAAAACGGACCTTCTCCAGTCCTGTGGTCACTGCTTTCCAAATTTGTTGGCATATTGAGTGCAGCACTTTCATAGCATCATCTTTTTTTTTTAATTGTTTTTTTTTTAGCATCATCTTTTAGTATTTGAAATACTTCAACTGGAATTCCATCACCTTCACTAGCTTTGTTTATAGTGATACTTCAAAGTTCTTAGACTTGATACCAAATTGATAAACTGGGCTTTATTAAAATTTAAACTTTCATTATATTAAATATCTTGTTAATGACAAGCTACAGACTAGAAGAAAACACTTGCAAACCACATAACCAATGAAGGACTGGTGTCCAGTAACTAGAATGTGTAAATAATTCTCAAAACTAAACAGAAAAAAAAATCTAGTTGATAGGCAAAAGACATGAAGTGACATTTCACTGAAGAGGATATACAGAAGGCAAAAAAAGGTGAAAGTCACTAAGCCGTGTCCGACTCTTTGCGACCCCATCGACTACACAGTCCATGGAATTCTCCATGCCAGAATACTGGAGTAGGTAGCCTATCCCTTCTCCAGCAGATCTTCCTGATCCAGGAATCGAACCAGAGTTTCCTGAATTGCAGATGGATTCTTTACCTAACTGAGCTATCAGGGAAGCCCCACAGATTGCAAATAAGCACACAAAAAGATCTTTGACATTATTAACCATTCAGTTCAATTCAGTCGCTCAGTCGTGTCCGACTCTTTGCGACCCCATGAATCGCAGCACGCCAGGCCTCCCTGTCCATCACCAACTCCCGGAGTTCACTCAGACTCACGTCCATCAAGTCCGTGATGCCATCCAGCCATCTCATCCTCGGTCGTCCCCTTCTCCTCCTGCCCCCAATCCCTCCCAGCATTAAAGTCTTTTCCAATGAGTCAACTCTTCACATGAGGTGGCCAAAGTATTGGAGTTTCAGCTTTAGCATCATTCCTTCCAAAGAAATCCCAGGGCTGATCTCCTTCAGAATGGACAGGTTGGATCTTCTTGCAGTCCAAGGGACCCTCAAGAGTCTTCTCCAACACCACAGCTCAAAAGCATCAATTCTTCGGCACTCAGCCTTCTTCACAGTCCAACTCTCACATCCATACTTGACCACAGGAAAAACCATAGCCTTGACTAGACGGACCTTAGTTGGCAAAGTAATGTCTCTGCTTTTGAATATGCTGTCTAGGTTGGTCATAACTTTTCTTCCAAGGAGAAAGCGTCTTTTAATTTCATGGCTGCAGTCACCATCTGCAGTGATTTTGGAGCCCAAAAAATAAAGTCTGGCACTGTTTCCACTGTTTCCCCATCTATTTCCCACGAAGTGATGGGACCAGATGCCATGATCTTCATTTTCTGCCATTAGAAAAATGCAAATTAGAACCACAATGGCATACACTGACACACCTATGAGAATAACTAAAATTTAAAACTGATAATTCCAGACTCTGATCAAAATACAGAGAAACTGGATCACTCACACTTTGGTGATGGAAATGTAAATTGGCAAAACCACTCTAGAAAATACTTCATCAGTTTCTTCAAAACTAAAAGCAACTAACACAGAGAAATTGCACTCTTAGGCATTTATCTCAGAGAAATAAAGACTTGCATTCACATTAAACCTGTGCATGAATATTTGTAACAGTTTTCTTCATAACAGCCCAAAACTGGAAATAACACACCGCACTTTATCATTTCAATAACTCAGATATGCAGATGACACCACCCTTATGGCAGAAAGTAAAGAGGAACTAAAAAGCCTCTTGATGAAAGTGAAAGAGGAGACTGAAAAAGCTGGCTTAAAGCTCAACGTTTAGAAAATGAAGATCATGGCATCCGGTCCCATCACTTCATGGGAAATAGATGGGGAAACAGTGGAAACAGTGCCAGACTTTATTTTTTTTGGCTCCAAAATCACTGCAGATGGTGACTGCAGCCATGAAATTAAAAGACGTTTACTCCTGGGAGAAAAGTGAGTCTGAGTGAACTTTGGGAGTTAGTGATGGACAGGGAGGCCTGCAGTGCTGCGATTCATGGGGTCGCAAAAAGTCGGACACGACTGAACGACCGAACTGAACTGAGATAGCATATTCAAAAGCAAAGACATTACTTTGCCGACTAAGGTCCGTCTAGTCAAGGCTATGGTTTTTCCTGTGGTCATGTATGGATGTGAGAGTTGGACTGTGAAGAAAGCTGAGAGCTGAAGAATTGATGCTTTTGAACTGTGGTGTTGGAGAAGACTCTTGAGGGTCCCTTGGACTGCAAGGAGATCCAACCAGTCTATTCTGAAGGAGATCAGCCCTGGGATTTCTTTGGAAGGAATGATGCTAAAACTGAAACTCCAGTACTTTGGCCACCTCATGTGAAGAGTTGACTCATTGGAAAAGACTTTGATGCTGGGAGGGACTGGGGGCAGGAGGAGAAGGGGACGACAGAGGATGAGATGGCTGGATGGCATCACTGACTCAATGGACGTGAGTCTGAGTGAACTCCGGGAGTTGGTGATGGACAGGGAGGTCTGGCGTGCTGCGATTCATGGGGTCGCAAAGAGTCGGACACGACTGAGTGACTGAACTGAACTGAATTTTATCATTTTATATACTTTAGGCAATTTAGTTATTTGTTCCATCTCCTTCTCTCCAACTACAAATTGGCACGTTTGAGATTTGAGGTCTTATCCACCTGTGAGACATAGTATAGAGTATGAAAGAGTGACAACTCTGGAGCCAGGTCATGTCAGTCAGATCCTATGAGGCAGCTGACTGTACTTGACAAGTTATTTGATTTCTATGTGTCTTTATTTTCTCACCTATAATAATGATAATAATAAGGCACCTGCCTGCAAAGCACTTGGAACAGTTTCTGGCACATAGTAAGCTCTCACCACATACACTTAGCTTCTGGCACTTGGCTCAGAGCCTGGGAAAGTGTAAGTGCTTTAATAAATGTCTTTTTGACTGAATGAATGAGTAAGAAACTGAAGGAATGAATGATCATCTTCTTGAAATATTTTCCCCACGACTGTTTAAATTGTTGCCCTTTCACTATCACTAGAAATCTAATCAAGGCCCTTATCATGTCTTGTTATACTTAATATAATAAGTTCTGATCTAATAAATGAGATAATGTTTAACATATTTAGCCCAATGCCTGACACAAAATAAATACTCAGTAATTATATCACTACAGAATTGTGACTTCCTTCACAATTCGATTACAGGGAATCATTCTCTATTTGTTCTAAAAATAAAGTATAAAGTAAACCTATTAGCGTAATATTTCAGGCCTTACAGTTTGACTTTAATCTAGTTTCATGTACCAAAAAACTGCTCAATAGCTATAATTATGTTTACTGTTTTTCTCACTAGATTCTTTTCAGTATTCTGTATTCAAATTTCACCAAATTTCTATTTTCTAAAGGAGCCATGACTCTATCTGAAATGTCTTTTCTTTCTTCCTTACCTGACAAATATTTTCTGTTTAGTAAAGCTTCCAAGCCATCATCGATCTCTACACACCCATCCATCTATCTACACCCCACCACATTGTCTAAAACTTCAAGCATTTGTTTATTACTTATCTTTTTTTGTCCAGAGTCTCATTAACATTTCTTAAGTTGGATTAAGGAAGAGAGGGAAAAGTGCTAAAGCCACAAGTTTTCAAAACTCCTGAAAGCTGCACTGGTTTGTTTGGAATGTAAGCATGATAACTGAATGCCATGTACAATATATGTTAAAAATGCTTCAGTTTTTAAGAAGTAGGATGCTTACTTTTAAGAGGTCATAAAAAGTTGCCACATGAATCTCCAAGGAAATCCTAACTGTGTCTCTAAGGAATGTATCTAAGCTGAGTGTTACAGTGGGGAGCAGCATTCTGCCCCCTCTTTCCCTTATTCTCTGCCCCCCACCCATCCAGGAGCCATCCTCCACACCTGGGAGTGCATGCTGTGTGAAGCTCCCAAACACACACATCTGGGTCCACATCCCCACTGTGTCCTTTACACCTCTTTTAGCAAGCTTCACTCTTCTCCATCAAAAATTCCAATCCCAAGGGTCCTGTTCTCATCTATTTTAAATATTAATACCTTGATGACTAACACAACTCACAGTTTTTTCTCTGCATATATCCCCGTCACATCATTTGAGCACTTGAATATTTTGAGGTAAGTCTTGGTTTGACTTTATAAATTCCAGCCAGGAATTTTACCTCATCCTTCAAATTACTGCCACCAAATAGACAGTGCCAATGATGAGAATATTAGCTTTAGAGAACACTGAGCCCAACTTTGTATAAACCTGACTTCATTTTGAAAAATAAAACACCAACCTAAAAAGGAATCAATTCATATTCATTACATAAGTGAACCAAATAATTCTTAGAGTAAAAAATACCACTCCCAAGGTATATGAATCTACCAAGAATTTTTATTTATTTAATTTTCTGTGTGGTAAAATTTTCTGACAAGATTTTGGCAAATGTTTCTAAATGTTTTTTCCATTGAATTTTTTTCCACACCTTTAATTATCTAGTCCTTTTTTTTAATTAAAGATTAGTCTCTGACCAAAATTGGTCAACAAAGGATTAAAATGCTCTTTCCTCAACTGATTTTAACATTTAATTGTTATTTCACATTGACTTCTTATTTCACTGAATCTTGATATCCCCTTTATACGGGAAGTTGAAACACAATCGAATTTTAAAATCTATGTCTTTGCTTTCTCTGTCTTTATATGTTCAGTATTGTATCTGATTATATAAACATATTTTCCAATTGCAACCTGAGTTAACTCCACAGATTCCCCCACTTCTTAACAAAGAACTTCCAGCCCCAGGCCAATTCCATGTTCCCAAACTCCCACCCTCCCAAGTGGCCCCAAGGCCTCTGATCCACAGGTAACCAGGGCTTCTGAGGTGATCTATGGGAGCTCATAAGACAATGCCTCTCTTTTACTTGGGTTAATTTCTAAAGGTTGGAGTATTTAGAGTTGTTTCTCAGACTTCACTATTTAGTGAAATAGATTTTTCTATTTTTACTTCTGCTCTTTCCCTGTCAAAAGAGAAACACTCCACTTTTATATTCAGAATCATTTTCCTCTTCAGTGTCTAAGGCTTTATGGCTCAACTAAGCATAGGATCTGACTCTTTTTGGTTTTTGAATGAAGTTTCCACCCCGACCTGTTCAGCCTGTACAAACAGCTCTGTGAACTGCCCCAGGATCACATCAGACATCCACAGTGCCTGAGCCTTAGAAGGAGCAAAGCCCAGGTCCAAGTTGATTCTCCACTAGAGGAATTAAAACTAACTGAAGGAATAGGACAAAAATGGGTTGTATTAGACCCTCTTATAGATTCTTTCAGTTTAGAAGAGAACATCTGAAAATGATAATACCTTAACCCAAAGAAATAAATGCTTTAGAGCAAAACTTCCAACAAGGGGACAACAGGTGAGGAAATATTTTTAGAGATTTCTGTCAAATCACAGTTTAAACAGGATCACAGAACAGAGGTAGGCTCCTCTCTTGCTCGTACACAGGTTGACTCTTTTCCTATTTTTTGGCTGTGCTGGGTCTTTGTTGCTGCACACAGGCTACTCTCTAGTTGTGTGCAGGCTTCTCAGTGCAGTGGTTTCTCCCGTTGTACAGCACGGGCTCTAGGGCACCTGGGCTCAGTAGTCATGGCACACAGCTTTTGCTGCTCTGAGGCATGTGGAATCTTCCTGGACTAGGGAACAAACCCGTGTCTCCTGCATTAGCAGGTGAATTCTTAACCACTGGCGCACCAGGGAAGTCCCCAAAAGACGGCTCTTGATGAGTACTACCAGCCTACCAAATAGCCTCAAGCTCTGAGTCCTGAGTAGTCCAGACGGTATCCTTTCCTGTCTCCAAGAAACTCAAATATCTGCACTCAGACCTGGCCAACTGCCACCCACAGAGAAACCTTCACACAGGTTTATTGTGGGAATTTTCAGATCCAAAAACAACTTGACATTTAAGTTCTGCCACTAATTACTCTAACAATCAACCCACTGTTTCCCAGTACCACCTCGAGCTTCTTTCATTTCCATCCAAGCTTTTTTTTTGAAACAAAAATCTTTTCTCACTTGACTGCCTTTGCATTCTATCTTCACAGATTTGTGAAAATATTTCCTCTGGACTTATTTTATTTTTGAAGCCAGCTAAGGCTGCTCTCTATCCTACTGTAAGAAGGCTTCTTCTCAAAGTGTATAGACCGTGGTCGGTCATGCCGCCGTTGCATTTGCTTGATGTGGAGAGGGGAGAAATGGGGCCTTTGACAGTTACAGAGATTTATACTGGATTCTTTACAGATGGGAAAGCCTCACAACTTTCTTTGAGGATGAATAGTAGTAACTTCATATCACAGATGGAGAAATAGGGGCACCAAGAGGCAAAGTATTATGCTTAAGACCAAGTACAGCTCTTAAGGCACAGAGACTGACTTTGAGCCCAGGTCTGTCAAACTGCAGCTCCTATTCCTCATCCCCAAAAGCCTCCCATGGATCAGAAAGAGAGTTCCACCAATGGTCCTCTCCACACCAGGCAGGGTCCTGCCTTTAAGTTTAGCATTTCATTTCCCAACAGACCTTTTAATGGACATTTCCGCATTCGTTATGATAGAGGGGGCTTCCCTGGTGGCTCAGTGGTAACGAATCTGCCTGCCAGTGCAGGAGACACAGGTTTGATCCCTGGGTTGGGAAGATTCCCTGGAGAAGGAAATGCCAAACCCACTCCAGTATTCTCACCTAAGAAAATTCCATGGACTGAGGAGCCTGATGGGCTACAGTCTGTGGGGTCACAAAGAGTCAGACTCAACTGAGCGACTAAACAACAACATGATAGAGGAATATTTCTGTCTTGTCTTTGTCTCTAAATAGATGTCTCCATTATTTTCTCATTTTGTGTTTTTTTTTTAATATCACAGAGGTACATACTATCCTACAAAATATTAATGCATACTTTCTTACAAAGTCCTAGCCTGTTAATGTTCTCTGTCTCTCCTGTAGACTACACATTTGGATGAAATTACTTAGGAATAGTTAGCCAAATTATGGCTATTAGTAAGATATGAAATTAGACTGAAAGATTTAAATCTGAAGTCTCAAAAATCTTGCTTCTGGTTGATAGAGTTTTTACTTTCTTCAGTTAATTGTAAAATTTCCTTTCTCCAAAGATGATTCTAGTATGATTGATTGGGGAAAAAATAGTGAGCCTTAAAATCTATAACAGATTGATAAGCTGCAATGAAGTAGAAAATCAATGTTACTACAAACTGGTAAATACTAGACAGATTAGGTGAAGGTTACATAGAGTCAAATATTTATATAGAACATGCCTAGAATTCTCAGTATTTAACTTTCCCTTTAAAGAAAACTTCCCTGAATTTAGATTTGTGTGGGTA